>NW_024378248.1:0-8589 GCF_016835505.1 Polypterus senegalus
TAAATCATAGTTACTTGTTTTAGTGCTAATGACAACAGAGATGCAGTCTGTGCAGTTGATCAGCAGCTCTAGTCAGGGTTTGCTAAACTGAAGTCGTGAGTCTTAGCTGGGATTTCAAAGCTGAGACCTCAGGGGCACCTCTTATAGTAGCAGGCAGACCACTCCACGGTTTAAGGGCCCCCCTGTAACTAAAAGTTTGACCTCCCACTGTTATTTTATTAATCCTTGGGATTAGGGAAGACTGGCATTTTGAGATCTTAATGTGCGCTTAATCCGGTGAAAGGACCCTCTACCCGACGATTCCTGCAATCCTCCATCAGAGATGACTTTACCTTAGGCAGGCAGGTGGGCAGTGGGCACCAAGTGTCACATTTGAGTACAGAGAGAGAAACAGAATAGGTGAGGGTTAGTAACAAATTCTAACTGTCATATTCCTTATGTTTTAGTGCTAATGACTGACAACAGAGATGCAGTCTGTCAGTAAATCAGCAGCTCTACTCAGGGTGTGCTAAACTGAAGTTGTGAGTCTTCAGCTGGCATTTGAAAGCTGAGACCGAAGGGGCATCTCTTATAGTAGCAACAGACCAGTCCACAGTTTAGGGCCCAGTAACTAAAAGCTCGACCTCCCACTGTTATTTTATTAATTCTTGGTATCCTAAGCAGACCGGCATCTTGAGATCTTAATGAAGCTCAGGTTTATAGTTCAGACAAGTAAGTCGGACCTCAGCCATTTAATGCTTTCTATGTTAAAAGGAGGATTTTGAAATCTGCCTAAACTTAACCTGGGAGCAGGTGTAAGGATTCAAGGACTGTAGTTATGCGTTTTCTTGTTCTTGTATTAATTCTTGCAGCAGCATTATGGAGAAACTGGAAGCTGAACATCTCCATGCCTCCACTACTCTAAACTTCTCTCTTTCTTTCTTTCCTAGGACACGATCCGGAGCGAGTAGACAATGGCGAGATGGACCACATAGTCGAAGAACTCCAGCCCTCGATATCCAGATCCAGAAACTCCTGTCCAGCGGAGGCACCTGAGGGATTTGAAGGCTCGTCTACTAAAAGAATCCTCCCGACATCTGAAATTTGTCACAGCAAATCGCGGTTCAGTAACATCGACTCCGCTGTGCCACTCACTTTCAAGACCAAGTGAGTTTTACCCCCCCTCGTCGTGAGACTGGCGTCAACAATGAGGAACTTGGCCTGTTTCAGCTATGCTGGTGGGGTTTAAGGCTAAGAGCACCTCCACCGGCACAGGCAGGATCTCCATCCAGAACCGATTCGACCTTCTCCGCTCCCCAAGTTTGCCTTCAAGTCATCATCAAGCTCTTCCATGTGAAACCTGAAACCATGAGGACTGATTGAGATCAGTTATGTTAGGTAGAATGCCTATTGGGGGCTGGGTGGTCTTGTGGCCTCAGAACCCTGCAGATTTTATTTTTCTCCAGCTGTCTGGAGTTTTTTGTTTTTCTGTCCTCCTGGCCATTGGACCTTACTTTTATTCTATGTTAATTAGTATTGCCTCATTTTATTTTTAATATTTTTCTTTCTTCATCCTGTAAAGCACTTTGAGCTGTATAATTTGTATGAAAATGTGCTACAAAAAATACATTTTTTGTTGTTGAACATCCAGTGACCACTGCATTTGTAGGATGGATGATAGATAATAAAAATAGATAGATAGATGAAATAAATGTAGATAGATAGATAGATGAAAAATAGATGATAGATGATGATAGATAAAAATGAGAATGATAATAACTGCATTTGGAGAATAGATAGATAGATAGATAGATAGATAGATAGATAATGAATAGATAATAATGATAAATGATAAACTGCATTTGGAGGATAGATGATAGATGAAAAATGATATTTATTTTTTTATTTTAAAAAAACTTTATTGAAAAAAACCGGGAATAAATACAAAAAAACACGAAAACTCAAAAACAAGTCTTAAAAAAAACCCGTACACACATTCTAATGATGATTTTTCCCTTTTAAAACCCATTACATATTCATATTGTTCTTGGAATATATATTTATTTAATCCCCCCCATTTTTTCCCCACCTAAATCCACTTATTTTTAATTTATCCCCAATTTAAAAAGGGAGAAAAACCCCCAAACTCAGACCCAAATTGAAAATTTCTTCTCACATACACAAAGCATTATTCACACACCACATTTCCTTAAACTTTAAAATTATTTTGGCTTATAAAAAAAAAACCCACAAATTCCCTTTTTCATACTTTTCAAAAAAAAGCCATTTTTCTTTTCCCTCCCCAAATCTTGCGGGTCTTCCCTATTGACAGTTTTGCTTGCGATAATAAAATTAATTAATTCATTTTTTTCTCGGGTTTGGTTTTGGTAATTTTCAAACACAAACACGTCCCATTATCGGGCCCCCCCTTTATTTCTTTCTTTTCTAAAAGGTCTGGACCCTTCCCCTTTACAAAAAAGCATAAAAGACATTTTCCCCTCAGACCACAAAAGGGCGCAACCCAGACCCCGGCCCCTTTCGATAAAAAGGGGGTTCACGCTGGGCCCCATGAAACCTCCACTGCGGGTTCCCCACCCTACGGGCCCAAATGGCGGCGCCTGGACCTCCATGGGGGGTTCAGTCCGGGGGGGCTCAAGCTTTTCTCTCAAGGTTTGCGTGTCTTTTTCCTCACTGCCCCGGGTTTGTTCACCTTCACAAAACCCTGTCAGCTGTTTCCCGGCACTGTGGTGAGAAAAGCCTCTAGAAACTTGGCAAAAATTTAGTCTCACCATCCCCATTCAACGCGGAACACAGTAAGTTTTGGGAAAAAGGCGTTTGTCAATTGTTTTTTATAAAAATTCCGTGCAGGGGTATATTCCCCTTTCCCATTGATGTTTTCCCTCCACAGAAACTTCCCCATTACATGGGTGCCTCCTGTCCCCTTACTTTCCTTTTTAAAATTAATTTTCCCAGTCAATTATGTCCTTTTTTTGGTTTTTCCATGTAGTAGAAATGTTTAAAAAAAATTTTTCAAATTCCTGTAGCAGTGAACAGCGGGTTGTAGAACAGTGGTTCATGGGCCCCAAAAGGGGAGAGGGTCATCACAGCCCTTTTTTTAAAAGATATTGCCATCCCTTAAAGGTTTTTAAAAACTCTGGCACCTGTAAAGTCTTGATCTTATCCAAGTGGAAAAGAAACTTTCCCAAAGTCCCATATCCTGGCCTTTTTAAAAAAAGGCCTTAAGTTTCCACTGGCTCTGCTCAAGGATACAACAGTTTTTTGAATTTGGGGAAAACAGCAATCCTGCTGGTAATGTCTAAGTCCTTGTCCCCTTAAATAATGGTAAAATAAAACCCCTTCTGTACCCAAATGGGTCCCAGCCCAAAAGAAATCGGCCGCCTTCTTTTTGCTAACAAGAAAAAGTGGGGTTGCAAAAAAATACTTTTAAGGGGGATCCCGGGTTATTTGGATCTCCTCTATAGGAAAACTGGGGATATCCACTTCCATTTGGCAAACCAGCTTTTTGTCCAACCCCCTTCGGATGGGTGGTCCCCCAAGATGGACTCCCATAGGAAGCCTCAGTTGCCCACTGGACCTCCCTTATGGGGGGACCATCCCCAGTTCCCCCCAGCACTGCCTTTTTTTTTCCAATTACTTTGGCCCGGCCAACCATGACCCTTTTAAATTGGCCCAAATCCTTCTGGCTTGTGATGACTGAAGATCTTGCAAAAGCAGTGATTTTCCCGGGGCCCATGTTGCATTTGGGGGATGGGAAGTCACATTTGGTGCCCGGGGAGCTCGGGCATATCTGCGGAAAAAACACCCCTGTCACCCTCTTCCCCACCAAAGGGGCCCCAAATTTTTGATCCGAAATTCATTTAAAAATAAGGTTATTTAATAAAGCCCCCCAAAACCCCGGGTGGCACCAAAAAATGAGTGGCCCGTCAAAAAGTTTTTTCCGGGTAAAAAAAATGGGGTCGAAAAAAACAGCGGCCAAAATTAAATTAAAATGTTAAAGTGGCCTGACCCCCCAGTAATTCTGATCAGGATCCCCTCTCCTAAAATTTGGAATCCTTTCGGGCTTTAGAAGAACTTTATAATCCCATAAAAAAACACGGGCCCGCCAGTTTTTTGAGAACGCTCCCGGAAAGGGGACCCCCTCTGGCAGCTCTGTGGTAACAAGCCAGTTTTAAAAACCCCACGGCCCCCCAAAAAATCCAGGGTCTAAAAACTCTTTAAAACCCCATTTTTCCCATGTTAGGGACCCCCTTTTTTTTATTCCCAGGGCTGGGTGGTTTCAAAGGTCACCTCTCTATTTGTCTCCACATCTGGGGGGCAGCTCATAAACCCCAAAAAAAATTTTGGTTTTCCCCCCCATCCCCCTCTGCAAAGAAGTTCAAAAAATTCGCGGACCACCTTTTTTTCACTGGGCTCTTGTTCTCTCTGCCATGGTGTTCTTATGCAATGGTTTTTTATTTGCAGTTTTTTTTCCTAAACCAAAAAAATTTGGGGTTTTCAATCTCGTCAGGTTGGGGGGCCCCCACTAAACCCCCGGCTCTGGTCTCAAGCAGGTGGGCCAACCCCCCCTTGAAGTCAGGTTAAAATGCTCATTTTGGGCCCTTTTCTAAACTGGGAAATTCAGCTATTTTTAAATTTTTAAATGCCCTTTCCCCAAAAACCTGAATTTTGGGATACTCCCGCACAAAAGGCCGGATGGCTCTTCCCCAATCCACCCTTTTTAAGCTGGTGAAATCCCTTTTTCATATTCCAGCCTCCCAGAAATGAACAAATAATTTTTAAAATTCTGATCTTTGGAGGGTGTGTTAAAATATATGGACCCCGGGGTCTGTAAGTGTTACAAATAAGTGTACCAACCCAAAAAAAGTGATCAGAATCCCACACTAGACACCAAATAAGCCTAACAGGTGCAAACTTAAAAAAGATCAGTCCCATTTGGTCATACCCCCCTTTGCCCAGGTTATTGCCGACAGGCCCATTTTGCCCTCCCCTCTTCCCCCCCAAAAATCCCCAATTTTTTACCTAAAGCTGGGGGCCCAAAAGGGGGGCATTCCGTCCGTTTTTCTGTCCCTTCTGGTATCAAATTGCAATTAAATCCCCCTAACACCACCCTTTCAGGTCCCCTTTGGGTAAAAGATCTCTAACTTTTTAAAGTGGGTCTCCTCACCCTCATTGGGGGCATTAAAAAAGTAAATATAAAAAATTCCCTCAGGGCTCCTTTCCCCCCCTCAGTCAAAATTTCTTCCCCCAAAAAAATAAAACCCTTCACCTTTTTTGTCCCCTTTTAAATAAAATTCCCCCCAATCCCTGCTCCCTCCCCTGATTGTGCTCATAATTGGGTTTCTTGTGAAAAAGGGGACATTCAATCTTTTTTCTGATAAAATCAAACAATCGACCCCCTTTTGGGCTTCTCCCCCCCGTTTTGGGTTCCCAACCTTGCCGGGAACAGAAATATAGATAAACCCAATAAAACACAGGGGCCACCAAAAACTGTGGGGTGGATTTAACAGGGACTTAGCCATTGGTGGTGTTTGATTGGACTTTTTCTCGTTTACTTGTTAAATTCTTTTGCACTAGTTCTTTAACATCAAACTTGCGGAGGCTCTTTTTTCGTCCACCCGCGGACGAAAAAGAAAAAGGGGCAATGTCGGGGAAAATTCGGCCCCTCCACCTTTTTTTCCCGGGGGTATTCACCAAAAATCTTTAACACTTTGAGCGCTTAACCCCCGGCTTTTTTCTGGGGGCTCCGGGAACAGACCCACGGAGATATTACCTCGTCATTCTTCCCGACACTTCCCATTTGAGACGTTATCGGCCGTCTCCCCGGAAAATCCTCCTAAAAGGCCATAGGCGGATCCTCTCCAACGACCCCCCAGCCCCGCAAAACAATTTCTTTCATTTGGGTCTTCTCTTTCTCCCTTCCTTTTCGACGGACGTTTAAAATTTACTTTTTCCTCTGTCTCTTGCTGCTTCCCTCGTCCATTCTTCCCCCCACTTTTTCTGAGCCCCGTTTTGATTCGTTTCACCCCTTCATTTTCCTCGGGAGGTTACTCCTGCCCTTCAGCTCTAGTAGCATTTTTTTCTTATCCCGCCTCTGCGCCATCCCCCAATTTTTGGTCTTCCTTTCTGCCCCCTCTATTTCTTTTTGTCGGTTTCTTGCTCCCTTGCTGTCTCTCAGGACCTGTTTAATTAAATATTCCTCCCCCGCCAAAAAATTTCATTTCGTTAAGTGCGAAAATCCCTAATCGAAAACCGTCCCCTCTAAACTTCATTCCAATTTAATTTGTTCATTCTTTTAAAACCCTAAAAACTTGTCGTCTAAATGACAAATTTTTTAAATTCGATTACACCCCAAAGGAAATTTCCGAATTTTCATCCGACCCAAAACCCTCCAACTCTTTTGCTATAGTTTCATTTTTGAGAAAAGGGGGCATTCAAGTTTACTCGGGGGAGGGGCTGGGGGAAACCCGTACAAAAAGGGCCCTTAATAAACCCCTTCTCAACTCTTGGCAAATCCACAGAGCTCAAAAACCCGATATTCCCGCTCATTCTATGACTTAATATTGTCCCTCCGACCCTTCCCTACCCCAAAACCCCGCCTCTAAAGGAACAAAATCCTCTGAAATAAATTTAATCCCCTGGGGGCGGGTCGATTCAAAATTTGCAGCCATTGCGGCTGCGTGGCCTAACCCCTCATTAAAAAAAAGTGTGTTTACAAAAAAAAGATAAAATAAAAAAAATTGGAAAAAAAACCCCACTCCCTCGCGTCACCCCGTTCCCTCCCCCCGAGACAAACCCCCCAGCATGCAAGGAAGAAAGGGGGAAGGGATAATAAAAATAGATAAACCAATAAAATGACAATTTTTAACATTTTTTTAAAAAAAAAAACAAAGGCCAAAGAAAAAAGAAAAAAAAACAAATAAAAAAAAATAAAACTTATTAACTGAAAAAAGTTCAATCCGGGGACAAAAAACAAAAAAACTCCCGGTGGGGTTCTGAGGGTTGAATGAGAGGTCCCCTTGGGCTTCTCCTAACATAAATGAAAAAATCCTCTTTGGATTTGGGGGCCCCCGGAAGGGCTTGATGATGATGATGTCCGTAGACTTCTTCCTTTTAATCCGTCCATCATTGTTGGAGCATCATGAAGCTTTGGTAGGTGGAGGTGGCGCAGGCCACCACCACAAAGAAACGGAAAAAGAAACAGAAAGAGAGTAGGGATCAGTACCGATTTTGAGCCACATGAATAGTTGTTATGATGAATTGAACATACAGAGTATCAGGATTAAGTTAAATTACGATTAAAATGAAGTTCTAAAAAGGCCATGTTAAAGTAATGTGTTTTCAGCAGTGTTTTAAGTGCTCTACTGTATCAGCCTAGCGAATTCCTATTGGCAGGCTATTCCAGGCTAGGTGCATAACAGCAGAAGGCGCCTGCCGCCTCACCACTTCTTTTAAGTTTTGTTCTTGGAATTCTAAGGAGACACTCATTTGAGGATCTGAGGTTACGATTTGGAATATAAGGTGTCAGACATTCCGATATATAAGATGGGGAGATTATTTAAGGCTTTATAAACCATAAGCAGAATTTTAAAGTCAATTCTGAATGACACAGGTAACCAGTGTAGTGACATCAAAACTGGAAATGTTTTGGATTTTCTTTTCTAGTTAGGATTCTATGCGCTGCATTCTGCACTAGTTGCAAGCGATTTATATCTTTTTGGGTAGTCCTGAGAGGAGTGCGTTACAGTAATCTAGTCGACTGAAAACAAGCAGCGTGAACTAATTTCTCAGCATCTTTCAGTGATAAAGAGGTCTAACTTTACTTATGTTTCTTAAGGTGAAAAATGACTGTCCTAATGATCTGATTAATATGTGATTTAAAATTCAGATTACAGTCAACAATCACCCTAAAGCTTTTTACCTCTGTCTTGACTTTTAATCCTAATGTATCCAGTTTATTTCTAATAGCCTCATTGTATCCATTATTGCTGATCACTAAAATTTCAGTTTTCTCTTTATTTAACTTGAGAAAATTACTATTCATCCATTCTGAGATACAAGTCAGACATTGTGTTAGTGAATCAATAGAATCAGGGTCATCAGGGTCTACATAATAGATAGATAGATAGATAGATAGATAGATAGATAGATAGATAGATAGATGAGATAGAATGAGATAGATAGATGATGAATGAAGGCACTACATAATAGATAGATAGATAGATAGATAGATAGATAGATAGATAGATAGATATGAATGATAGAATAGATAGATAGATATGAAAGGCACTACATATAGATGAATGAGATAGATAGATAGATAGATGATAGATAGATAGATGAAATAGATAGATAGATAGATAGATAGTGAACCCAGGTCTCTAACTATGAGGCAGTAGCACTACCTACCATGCCACGTGCCGCCTTTGTGAGAACATCCCAAAAGAATATATGGAAGATTTTAAGATTTTTAATGGTAAGGTAAATACAAACATGAAAATAAAAGGAAAGGCAGTGCTTCCTCTGATTCCTTTGTGAACATATCTTAATAGAAACTGATAGAAGATTAGGCACTTTGTGACATTTCAAAAG
>NW_024378249.1:0-8322 GCF_016835505.1 Polypterus senegalus
TAATTCTAGTATTAATGTGACATTTGTTATGTTTTTAGCCAGGATTTTTTTCTGGCTTGTGTTCTTTTTTCTTTTTACTCAGTTTCCAGTATTTTTCATTTGTTTGTTTTTTTTGAAGTTTTATTAATTTTATTACAATCATTCTATACAAATCAATCAATTTTACAAAAGTAAAATTGAGTTAAGACCAAATCGACCTCCGCCCCTGAGAGAGAGAGCAAGGCAAAAGGTGTAAAATTTAAGGCTTGTAAACATACCTAAATTAATAAGTTTGATAAGCCAATAGAGATGAATGCAGAAGACAAAGTAATACAGAAATAATTGCTTCCTTTGTGTTTTAAGAACTTATTTTAAAATATTACTGATTAGATCCTGCCATGTTTTGAAAAAAGTCTGTACAGATCCTCTAACTGAGTATTTGATTTTTTCCAATTTCAAATAGTATAACACATCGGTTTCCCACTGACTTAAAAGAGAAGAGTTTGGGTTCTACTGGTTTAGTAGAATAAGTCTGCGTGCCAAAAGTGTAGTGAATGCAGTCACAATTTGTTTGTCTTTCTCCACTTAAACCCATCTGGAAGAACCCCAAACACAGCTGTTAATGGGTTAGGAGGGATTGTGAGACCAAGGCTGTCTGAAAGGTAATTAAAATTTTGGTCCGGAATAATGTTAATTTGGTGCAGGCCCAGAACATGTGACCCAATGAGGCTGGGACTTGATTGCAGCGTTCATAGGTTGGATCATGCCCTGGAAACATTTTGGAGAGTTTTAGATGAGACAAATGTGCTCGATATATAATTTTGAGTTGAATAATTGTATGCTTTGTGCATATGGAGCTTGAGTGAATTCTTTGCATTGCTACTTTCCACTCCTTTTCTGATATATTAATTGAGAGATCTTTTTCCCAGTGTCCTCTTGGATCTTTGAAAGGGAGGGACTGTAGATGATTTTATATATTGCAGAGATGGTGTCTGAGTCCTTGAGATTGAGCAATATTTTTTCCAGCATGGATGAGGGTGCAAGATGAGGAAAATCGGGAAGGTTCTGTTTAACGAAGTTCCTAATTTGAAAATAGTGAAAGAAATGTGTTGCTGGAATGTTAAATTTGGAATGTAATTGTTCATAGGATGCAAAGACTTTGTCTATATAAAGATCTCTAAGCAAGTTAATACCAAATTTTTTTCCAGATATTAAAAACTGCATATGTCCGCGAGGGTCAAAAGAGGTGGTTCTCTTGCAGAGGTGCCACAGATAAAGGCTTCTCCATCTTAAAATGCTTTCTACATTGGTTCCATATTCTAAGTGAGTGAAGCATAATTGGATTATTAGTATATTGCCGATAACCTGCGTTTATTGGGGCACAGAGCAGGAAATATAAAGAGGTACTGCAGGATTTTACTTCTATTGCGGACCAAGCCTGTGCATGTTCATCTATTTGTGTCCAGGTTTTTATCGCTTGTATATTTGTTGCCCAGTAATAAAACTGGAAATTAGGTAGAGCCATGCCACCTTCTGCCTTTTGCCATTGTATAGTCGCTCTTTGGATGCGTGGATGTTTTGAGTTCCAAATAAATTAGGTTATTGTTGAATCTAATTGCTTAAAAATGATTTATTGATGTATATTGGAATGTTTTGAAATAAAAAAGGAGCCTAGGAAGAATATTTATGTTAACATTGTTAATTCTTCCAGCTAGAGTGAGATGATGGGTTGACCATCTATGCAAGTCTTGCTTAATTTTTTCCATGCAGATGGCGAAATTTTGTTGATAAAGCGCTTTATGTTTACTTGTGATGTTTACCCCTAGGTATTTAAACTGTTCTGCAATGATAAAAGGTAGGGTGTCTAATCTAATATTATATGCTTGAGAATTCACTGGAAAGAATACACTTTTATTCCGATTAATTCTGAGACCAGAGATCTTTTGAAATTCTGTGAGTGCTGTTAAGACTGCAGGCACAGAATTTTGTGGGTCTGATAGATACAGTATCATATCATCTGCATATAGTGAAATTTTCTGTTTCAGTCATTCTCTGATAATCCCCCTGATCAGTATTTCGACAATATATTGCCAGTGGTTTAATGGCGATTGCAAACAGTAGCAGTGACAAGGGGCATCCTTGTCTAGTACCACTTTCTAGTTTAAAGTAGTCTGAACAAATGTTGTTGATACAAACTGAAGCTCCTGGATTGGTATACAGTAATTTGATCCATGCACAAATGTTCGGTCCAAACCCAAATTTCTCCAATATAGTAAAAATGTATTTCCATTCAATCATGTCAAATGCTTTTTCTGCATCCAATAATAATATTTCTGGGGTGTTTGATTTAGTTGGTGAGTATATTACATTAAACAGGCATTGAAGATTTGAAGATAAGTGTCGTCCCCTGATAAATCCAGTTTGATCTTGTGATATTACGGAGGGGAGCACTTTCTCCATCCTTCTAGCTGTGATTTTAGAGAGTATTTTAACGTCATTATTCAGAAGTGAAATTGGTCATTTTTTATTTGTTATGTGAATTTCTGTTAATATTGTCCTCTCCATTTATTGTTTAGTAGTTGTGTTTAATGTATTAATATATTTGTTATTTGTGAACTGTCATTTATTTATGTATTTTAGTTAAAAGCAAATAACTATCAATACAATAAATTCAAATTGGAAGAATTGTGTTGATGAGAAGTTGAATTTGAAGACTAATTGCTAATAAAATGCAAATCCCATACATTTTCCTTGCATTAAATACTATGTTTGAGAGGGTGTAAAAAAGTGATTGTCATGTAGAGGTACAACAGAGAAAAGTTCCTCTGTCTTAAAGTGCTTCCTAAACTGAAAGTTAGTCATTATAGAGTTAACCTTTGGATGTGCGGTTTTCAAATTCCAAATAAATGGGGATTTATTAATTAGTTTCTAAATGTGTGACTGTATTCTGCTATGTTCCTTGTATTTTGTATGTGGATACCAAAGAGGCACGACTACTTGTACCTCATTGCTAAAGGACTGCCCACCAGCCTTTAAAAGCAGGCTGGGTAAGTAAGTTCTTTGTGATTCATTGAGTGTACTTTAGAGCAGGGGTCCCCAACCCCCAGTCGGCCGCAGCCGTCTGAGAGCTGGGCCGCGAGACAGCTGCGGCAACGGAGACTCACTCAGTGAAGGGCTACAGCAAAAAGGCAGCAGCGCAGAGTGAGGAGAGAGACAGAGGTGAGAGAGTATTACAACGATGTATTTTTATGTTTATGACAGTTTTCCCATATGACACGAGTCTATAGAAATCTCGTTACTACGAAGTACATTCACCAGCAGATACTTTCATTACAATGAAGTGACCTTGAAATGCTTGAATGAATCACATTTGCACAATCCCCAAGCAGAAACATTGTAAATTTGTTTTTCTTTCTTGAAACTTTCCTCGTACTGTTTTTTTTTTGTTTTTTTTTTTTTGCTGTTTTTGTTTTCTATGGTTTTCACTGATGCCTTTTGCTTATTGCTCGTCAACATTTGAAAAACTTCCATTGGAATTTAACTCATTGTCACCCTCCTATAGAAACGGCAGACACGAAAAAACGATAACAGTGTTAATGTGTGTGATGTGCAATCTGTTGGAATGACAAATGCAATAAATGTCTTTGTTATATGCAAAAAAAGAAGAAAAATCTCAGGTTGCCAATATATGCGAACTGCTGCATTTAAAAAACCAGAAAAAAACATTTTTGACGCTCGTTCAAGAAATATTCCTATTAATGCAGCACTCTTTCAAGAAAATTTGATGTTTTTAAACTCTCTTGGGACCTCTGTCAACGGGACAACACACTGTGAGCCTGCTGTAGCCTTGCCCCGGTAACGGACAAACAATATTACACAGACGCAGCAATTGCGCTTTGGGACACACTTCAGCGTGTCGTTCCTGTTGGGTGGGGGAATCCCAAAAGAGTTCAGAAACCTCACAATATGAAGAAGAAGAAAAGGATGATTTGACTTCTGATTGATAACTGTGCTGCCCACAACATGCATCCGCATTTACATAATGTTCGCGTTGAATTCCTTCCAACCAATTGCAAGGCAGTGCTTCAGCCATTGGATTTGGGTGTCATTCGCACCCTGAAAGTGTATCATCCCAAGGAAATGCTGAGAAAAATTCTCGTCAGCATAACATGTAGACAGGAGAAGATTAAAATAACGCGAAAGAAGCTATTGAAGCTGCTTCCAATTCCAACATCCTATCTTTGTGAGGCAGCGATTTTTGCAGTGACAGGAACCAAAATGAGATTACGAAGTAGACTGAACATAAGCAACACACTTCACGCGTCACTGTCTTCCATCTTCCCCAGATGGGATCGTCTAGTTGCAGGAAAACAAGCTCAGGGCTCTAACTGATTCTGCATTATGATAAGCTGTATAATTTCTGTTGCCAAATTATAATTTAATAATAATAGAAATGTAATGTAAATTGTGTATAAAACTGCCCTACGAACCCGCCCATAATCACCCCACAAACCCCAGCCCAGCAACCCCTACGTCCCCCACCCCCACCGGTCCCTGAAAAAATTTACTTCTAGTAAAGCGGTCCTTGGTGTCAAAAAGATTGGGGACCACTGCTTTAGAGGATGGCTGCTTGAGCGTTTCTATTTCTTTGTTTTCTGTTGTGTTAATTATGTTTTATTTTTATTAGATTATTCTTCTGGATACTGTTTTGAGATTTTTGCAAATTTTTTTTGTCAATAAATATTTTTATTTATGAAGATTCATTTTGAGACTCATATCTTCAAGCTGAAGTTTAATGGTTCCCCCTCTTGTGGGGTATATTTATTGATGTTTTTGATATTCTTGGTAAGTTTTGGGGCATTGTTATTTTTTTTGACAATTCTCCTTGTTTGGGGTCTTCTAGGCTGAAGCTTGTCAGTTTCCTGTGGTCAGACTCCCCTGGGGTGAGATCTATTTTTGGCAGGTCAGTTGGGACTCTGACTTGTTTTTGTGGATATTTCTGAAAGCCTTACCCATTTTGCTATTGAGTGGTACTAGAATCACTATGGCATTGATTTGCAAAAGTATTCAATCAATTCATTGTTTTCTGATACCCCTATAGCATAAGCAAAACAATGCCTAATGAGTAGACAGTTCCCTTATAAATTTCCTTCCACCAATGAATCTTTAAAGATCTTTTAAGATTTCTTCTTTGGCAGTTGTAGCTTCATTACTTGCTTAAAAATTAAGAATGTAAAAATATCTGTATTATTTTGCGGTTGTACAGATGAATGTCTTGGTAAAGTGTCTCACTTCACCTTTGAAGCTTATAGATTGTTTTCATTTCTGTAAAATATGCAGAGACATTAATGTAAATCTGTTTTGTCTCTTCATTAATCTGTAGAATGGCTGTGTTTAGTGATTGAGATACAATACAAAGACCAAGTAAGCTAACGTGTGTTCTGGAAAAGATATATGTAAATTAAGCAAAAAGAGAAAGCTCAGAGTGTAAACAGGCAAATCTGACTATTCACTTACTAGTATAGTTTATAGAAGCCTATAGAGACAAAGAACACCCCACACCACCTTCTTCTCCCTTTTCCTCTGCTAATAAACAACCTTCCTCAAAATTCCTTATTTGTGTCTCCTGTGGAAATTATAGAGGTTGTGGATGAGTCTGGAATGGGTTCATTTACTGTTTTCTATTTTCTCCTTTTTATTCTACTCATTACTAATGTTGCATTTAATTTTTGTATTTCTTGGTGAAAACCAAGTTCACATTTGTTTAATCTTTCTGTATTATTCCTGGATGCATTTACTTATTTAACATAATAAACATCTGAATAGAAATGGGGAGTGAAAACACTGAAACTGATTAATGCAGGATTTTTATAGTAAAAATATAATGAGCTTTTTAGTTGGGCAGTTATATTTCTCCCTTGGGATTTGAGAATCTACATAATATAAGCCGATTTCTGTCTGTGTGGCACTTTTTTTTATTGTATAACATATTTGTAATGCAAGTAGTCATTAAATGCAATGCATACAACTGAAGCAAAAGAAAGAAATGACCCTATAACTTAATACATGAAATGTTAAATACAGTAGTAAAATCACAAAAATTATAGAAGTACTAATGTGTACTGTGTGACAGTCAATGGGCTCCAATTAGATTATTACATCCTCTATCAGTATTGTTTATTTCCTATCATTATTGTTCCTAATTAAAATTTCATTTATTAGGTTAAGGTATTGGTTGTATACACCCTGAATTGTATTTCAGATTCTGGTCCATTTTATTAGAACATGAGGCAAACACCTTAGAAAGGGTGTATTGGGAATTACATTCTTGAGGCAGCATGTTCCAAGTGATGTTGTAGGTACTGCAGGCTGCATTTACATTATTTTGAATTAATTTTAATGAGATGTCACTTCTGCACTTTAAGTGTCAGATCAATAGTCCATGTTATCGTGAACTTGGCCAGCTAGAATATTATATTTATTCATCAAATAGATAAAGAGAAACATTCAGTAAGCTGAATAATTAACAAACAATAAGGAAAGTATGCAAAGTATGTAAATTACTAACACATGATCATGTGAGTAAAGGAGTAGATGCATAATACGGAAAATGCCTTGTTACACACTAAAGTCCAAAACTCCATGGTAAAGGAAAAAATAGTTGTGCTTTTAATTGATTAACAGTCTGTTATATATGTGGCTTTTTGTGCTTTATAAAGAGCTGGCTTAAACCTGATTTATCTATCTATCTATCAGAGGGAGAACATTTTTTGTACGATGTATGGTAAATAAAAGTCAATTTAGGTCAGGTTGGGGAGCATGCACTGGTACAGCACATTGCTGACCCTACCACACAACTCGGGATTATGGTTGGCAAACCCCAGGCAGAGACATGGTCTAGTCCAACATAACAACAACCTGGAAATGACCATCTATCTGTCGTAGCCAGGTGTTACATAGACCTCCCCTTGGCCTGGTCCAGTCGTTTGGGTCCTCAACACTGAGGATCCTTTGAGCCAGAATACGCTCAGGGAATCATGTCACATGGCCATAGTGCCTTAACTGACACTGCCTAGCAGTGTAGGTAATGTGCCTCATTTGAGACTCCATGAGCAGCCTCTCATTCATCACAATGTCAATCCAGCAGTATCCAAGGATTCTCTGGGTTCAGTGAGAGAGGGAAGACTCATGAGAGGACCAAGTGTAGGGGGTGGAGAAGAAGCAAGACTTCTGTTGGGAAACAAGCATTAGGGGAAAAGAGTGTTCCAGTAGGACAGTTTGTTAGATTAATCATCATGTTAACACAATGTGTGTCTTGGACTTAGCAGCATCAAAGGTTGTACATCCATTGTTATGTTTTAACTGACTTTTAGAGTGTGCACTGCATGCTCTCTTTTTAAAAGGTTTTTGCTCCTGATATTTTTTTAGACTCATATCTACTTTAATCTTCTTAGTGTTTTTTATATTGTCTGGTGTATTACACATTGCTTTTGTTTCTCTTGAAACTCCTGCCATATCTTTTCTCGTGTGTTTACTCACTGCCCACTTTAAAGAAACCTGTGTGCTTTGTTCTTTAAATTTCAAGAGATCTATCTAACCTAAGACAATTACACAGAGTAAAGGAACAACAGATAAGTTGCCACATGCCAGCCTCAATATGGCTGCGGAGATAGAATTGTCTTTATCATGGTCTTGCCTTTATGGCCAGATGGTGAGAGAGAGAGGTAAAGGCAAAGTGACCAGCTTTATACCATTCTTATCATTCTTATATATCATATGGGGCTATCTTATAGATTCATGTAAGTAAAAAACAGTCAACTTTTCAAAAATGGTTTGATGCATGCTCTATCCCCCTGTTATAAATTTCACCTCTTGAGTCAGTCCTATAGACTTGGGGGTGGTTAGGCAAACATCAAAGCGCCATTGTTGTTATCAAAAAGTAAAACATGCCTCCCAAAACACTAGTATTATATTTGTTTTGCATAGCATACAAAAAATACATACAAATTACAGTATTTATCAACTTAGATGCTTGATATACATTCCACCACAGTAAACCAAGAGGTGTCTTCAACAAAAAGGATCAGAAGGACTTAAAGTTGTGCATGCCACATCAGCCAACCCCTGGGGTTTGCCCTCTCATGGGATACAAGGGGTCAAAGTTGCTTATTTTCACAAAACTTTGAAATAAATGGGGATTAGTGATATAGGCATTTGGAGTGTAGTTTTATACTGTTTTAAGGTTGCTTATCATGAATATGATAACATTTTTGATATTCGATTCCTTACTGGTGGTCCTAAACCCTCGAAGTGCCTCTAAGTTTAACTCCCAGAGGGTTAAAA
>NW_024378250.1:0-6293 GCF_016835505.1 Polypterus senegalus
CTATTTTTATATATAAATGATTTAGATAGGAATAAAAGAACAAGGGGTTTAAAATTTGAATGATACAAAGATAAGGGGATTGAATAATCTGGAATCCGTTTTTCATTACAGAAGGACTTGGATACATACAGGCTTGGGGGATTTGTGGCAGATGAAATTTAATGTCAATAAATATAAAATTACACATAGTAAAAAATTGGGTTTTGAATACACAAGGGGGTAAAATGAATCCCCTTGAGAAGGGATTTGGGTCATAGTGGACTCCCTTAACTTAAGCAGTGTTCAAGCCATTCAAAAGGCTAACAGAATGTTAGGTTTTTGCGCTTATCTGTGGGTACAATAAAAGGAGTTTGGCCTCAACCTTTATAAAATGCACTGGTGGGGGTCATCTTGATACTGTGTGCAGTTTGGTCCCCCAGGCTACAAAAGGACATGCACACTAAAAAAGGCCCGGAAGGCACGCTGTTTCCCAATCTACAGGGGGGGGTTTGAGGAAAGATTAAAGAGCTGAGCCTTTGTTTAAGCAAAAAAAGTTAGAGGTGACAGTTAAGTGTTTAAAATTATGAAGGGAATTAGTAATGGATCGGGACTTTTTTTTAAAAAGAGCTCATCAAAAACCCGGGGGACACAGTTGGAAACTTTTGGGGTAAATTTTCCCAAACTTTAGGGTTTTTTTTAAAAAAAACGATAGACACGGGAAAAAGCTACCAAGTGTGTGGTGACGTGGGGGTTGGGTTTTAAAAAACTGACGATGTTTTTCTTGGAAAAACAAGTGGATGGACTGGCGAGCTTTGGGGGGTGAATGCCTGTTCTCGTCTGATTGTTCAAATTTTAATTCTAATTCTTATGAAATATCAAAATAAATATACATATATACATACATATACCAGTATATATGACCTTTCGGTAAATTTGTAAAAAACCCCCCCCCCAATTTTTTAAGGAAGCTTAAGGAATGAACCTGAAATTTCAGCCTTCCACCCCCCGGGGGAATTGGAAATTGTGATGGTGGTGGTGAGTGAGTGAGTGGGGCTTTCCCTTTTTTAATTCAGTAATATATAACTATATATATATATATATATATATACACAATATTATATACACATATACATACATATATAATACATATCTTTAAAAAATTAAAGGAACACTTTTAATCAGGTATAGCATAAAGTCAATGAAACTTAGGGATAAATCGGGTAGTTAAGTAGCAGAGGGTTGTTCATCAGTTTCAGCTACTTGGTTTAATAAATTAACAACAGATGCCTAGGGGGGCAACAATGAGATGACCCCCAAAACAGGAATTTTAACGGTGGGCCATTTTGGGCCCTCCTAAATTTTTTCGCTGTTTCTTCACTATTTTTGCTTTTTGGTACAGTCTTTCACTACTGGTAGCAGGGGATACTTGGCCCCTCGAGGTTCCCGGTAGCCCAAACCTGGGATGGCACAATTTTCTTGCCAGAAGGTTTGCTGTGTCTCCTGCATCTCAGGGGCATGGGGGAATTCTAGGAACCAGCAGTTACTCTGGGGGGGCGGGAAAGGGGGGCCTAAAAAGGTCCATAAATCAGCGGACCGTATCTGCCCCCCGGGCGGAGGAACAGGATGGTGCAGGCCAAAAAATGACCCCCACGGGCCCACTGGTGTAATGTCTCTGAAAAACCCAAATGACTTCTGAGGTGCCCCAAGGGGCCCCCATGTCCTCTAAGGGGCCCCTAGCTCACTGCCCAGCACATGCAGCTCGATTGGCATTGCCATAGAATACCGAAATGGCAGATTTTGGTCCCCTGTGCACAGATGAGAAGAGTTCACCCTGGCACGTGACAAGTAAAGGGTCTGGGGGGGGAAAGAACTTTTCCCTTTAAAACATCATTCAGCATACAGTTTGGGGGTGGGTTAATGATTGTCCGGGGGGGCATATTGGATCACCCCGACCACACAGGCGACAAAACCCTTGGGTGCCATTAGGTATCGGATGAAATCCCTTTGGGCCCTTTCAGACCCTATCTTTACAGTGGCTCCTGGTGCACAATTCCCCGGGCCGGGTGGTATGCGGCATTCCCGGGGATGAAAAGGGTTTATACCTTGCTGGCCCCCACGCCCTGCCCAAATCAATGAAAACCTCTGGGGCATTTTGGTTTTTGGGCCTAAAAACCACCAGGTTCCTCAGCTTCAGGGTGGGGATGCCTGGGCCGGAGATCCCCCCACCTCTGTCATCTCATTGAAGCATGCCCGGATTTGTGGCATTTAAGCACAGGGGATACAAAGTGCTCGTCAATTTGGGTTTCTGCAATTAAATTTTTAAAATAAGCCTGCCCTATTTTTTTCCCCTGATTTTTGGGGCGTCTTTGAAATTTAGGGCTCTTGGGTTGATTTTTTTCCATCAAAAGATGTTTGGGATCCTTTCGTTCCCAACACATTCCCAGTCTATATTATAGATATCGGAGGGTTTCTTTTTTTCCCTTGAATCTGATGTGTTTTCAAAATGTTCCCTTTTTTTTTTGAGCAGTTTATATAATTTTTATTGTTATATCTTATATATATATATATATACATATACATACCTTTTTGTACATACATACATACCAACCAATTTTTGTTTGTCACTGTTTGGTGTTGCAGTCATCAAGTTTGATTATCATTTCTTTCTCGGTTGAATTTTGTAACAAAAGCGGGAAAGGGGGGGTGTCTTAAAAATGCCCCATGAATAAAGCTTACCCTCACTCTTCTTTCTTTCCCGCCCTCAATTGTGTAAAGTTTTTTATCCGCCTCTTTGGGCTTTCCTTTTTTCTCGTCTCGTTCATTGAGCGCTCGGGGAGTGTTTTTATTGGTTCCTGTGGGGCGCCCTTTTATGGGGGGCATTCAATTCGTGGGGGCGGGGAAAAGAGGGGGCCCCTGCCTCCCCCGCCAAACTGCAGGCTTTGGCGTATATATGTACATATGATTGTTAAACCCTTCTGGCTAAATTTCAAAAAAAGAACTTTTGTAAATAACAAAGGGGAAAAGGCCTGAAAATTTTAGCCCCCACCTACAAAAATTGGAGAATTGGGAGTGGTCAGTGGTCAGTGAGGGGCTTTTTCCTTTTTTTAGTATAGATACAAATCAGAAAAATTGGGGGCCCCTTCTGCAGAAGGTCATCCGATCAAATCCCATCAAAACCAAAGAAAAAAAAATCAGAATACTAGAAAACAAAAAAGGGAAAAAAACTCTAATATTTGTATTTCTGGTCTTTTTGTGATGCCCGTGAAGTCAAACAACTCTAACACAATAATCACATCCCCTATGAAATACAAAATGCGTGTACCAAAATGAAAAAAAAGAAAAAACTAAATGCCCATAACAAAACCCAAAACAAAAAAAAAAGGGTAAACCCAAATTGCAAAGTTCAAAAACCTAAATGACAAATAACCCCAGTGGGTAATTGTGGAAACCATTTAGATCATTTCATTTTAAAAACATGGTAATTTGATCAGTATCATTATTGGCCGAAAATCTCTGGACACAGGGCCCCCCAAAAAAAAAAGGATCAAAGCAAAAACAAAAATTCCCGGGTTTTGTCTTAAATTGAGTGTAAAAAAATGGGCGCAGATGGGAAAAAAAAAAAGCTATTCTTTCAAATTGCATGGGGAATGTATATAAATATAAAAACCCCTTTAAAAAATCCCCAGAATACTACTCATTAATAATAGCTAATAAAAAACTTTTGGGGACTTTTTAGACAGTGGGAAAATTTAAAAAAGGCCTCAGATCAACAGTCAAAATACCATGTTTGGTAAGACTTTTGAACTTCTTCAATGAGAAAATTAAAAAAAAAACCCGATTAGCATCACAGTCAAAACCAAAACTAAAAAGCAACCCCGCCTTTCCCTTTTTAAATTTTAATCCCAACTCCCCGGAAGTTTACTTTAATTCAAAATAAGCCCACTACTTGTTCCTAGTCCCGTGCAACAAAACTAGAAAAAAATGGATGTTCTTAACCCTTTTTAAACCTTATCAATAGTTATTCGCGGCACGTACCTTTACTAAAGTTCAATTAAACCTTTACTTAAAAAATCAGACCTGACCCACACATACTAAATAACTATACCTTTTTAAAATTTAAAATTTTTCTCTAAAATACTGAAAAAGTAGTCACCAGTCAGCTTAGTCCCCCTTACATTACAATTTATTTGGGAAAATTTCCCTCCTTTAGATGGGAAGAAGAAACGGGACTCCCCGGGGTTTAAAAAGACATTCTGATATCCCTGATGGGAAAAAACCTGTAATTATGTTGTTTGGGCTTAAGTGCAGCATTTGACACCATTGACCATTCTATTTTACTGCACAGGCTAGAAAGCGATGTTGAGGCTTACAGGCCCGTGCTCGCTTGGTTCAGTTCTTATTTATCAAAATCGATTTCAGTATGTACAGAAATGGCCATGGACAGTACTCCATCATTATACACAGAAGTTCAATATTTATACATGGGGTACTGGGACCTTTACTGTTTTCACTTTACATGCTTCCACTGGGATCTCTCATTAGGAAACATAATGTTAAATTTTTCCCTTTTCGATGCAGATGACACCCAGTTATACCTTCATTTAAATCAAATGAAGTTTCTCTGATGTTGTCTTTAATTGGGTTTGTTAGTGAATTAAAGGAATGGATGAGAGAACTACTTGTCTTTAAATACAGATAAAACAGAGATGTTAATTGTTGGGGGGAATAGCTGATCACAGCAATTTTTTGTAGTCTTTTAACTCAGTTGGAACCCCAGTTAATTTTACTGAATCAGCCCCAATCTGGAGCTATCTTTGACTCTAGCTGTCTTTTTAAAGCGCATATTACAAAGTCGTCCAAAACGTGTTTTTCCATCTTAAAATGTTAGGAATTAAAGGCCTTTCTAAATAAACAGGATTGTGAGAAATTAATTCATGCATTTATCTCTAGTAGGATTGACTACTGCAATGCGGTGTTCACTGGCTGTTCAAACTGTTCTCTATCAGCTCCAGTTAATCCAAAAATCGCAAGAATTTACAAGAACAAGAAAATATGAACATAACTCCAGTTCTTAAATCCTTTACACTGCTCCCGGGTTAATTTCAGGGCAGATTTCAAAATCCTCCTTTTAACATATAAAGCATTAAATGGCCAAGGTCCGCACTTGTCTGAACTTATCAGACTTACAAACCTGGGCATTAAAAGATCTCAAGATCCCGGTCGCAGGTTCAAGGATTAATAAAATAAAGTGGGAGGTCGAGCTTTTAGTTACGGGCCCCTAAACTGTGGAATGGTTTTCCCCTGCTTCCATAAGAATGCCCTTCAGTCTCAGCCTTTAAATCCCGGGGAAGACTCACTCTTCAGTTTAGCATATCCGTTGAGCTGCGGGTTATTGTACAGACTGCACCTCTGTTGTTAGTCATTAGCACTTAACATAAGTAACATGATAATTATATTTGAATAATAACCTCACCTTTCTATTTCTTTCGGGGCCCAAAAGTGGGCCTTTATGCCACGGCCACCTCGAGTTGTTTTTCTCACTGGGAAGTCATCCCTGATAGGATCACAGGAATCATGGAAGGGGTCCTTTCATCGACACGTTTCAGCCGTGGGATGGCCAAATGGAAGGCAGCTGATGGATGGGTCTCAGGACTCTAAAATATCCAAACCTAATTATGTCATATCATCTACTGTTAAAAGTACTTCTAAAATTTTATTATTATGCTGTCTTAAGGAATTGTTCTGTTCTGTGTATTGTATTGTATTGACCCCTACTTTTTACACCCACTGCATTAACCTACTGGGAAAAAGGGCTCTCTTTGAACTGCCTTTCAGGTTTCTTCATTTATCCCTACAAGGTTTTTATTGGGGGTTTTCCTTGTCTTCTCAGAGAGTCAAGGCTAGGGGGCCGTCAAAAGGCAGGGCCTGTTAAAGCCCATTGCGGCACTTCCTGTGTGATTTTGGGCTATACAACAAATAAACTGGATTGTATTGTATTGTAAATAAAGGCTCAGAAAAAAAATGATACCACATCAGTCCTGTGTACTCCCGGGCATCATTTGGACCTCACTGTTGACCTGACTCCTGCCACCTCCATCCTGGTGCATCTTGTTGTTCAATTATAACCAGCTCTGTTCTTCCACCTAAAAAGGTACCCAACCCACCTTAGCCGTGTCTCCTATGGCCCCCCTCAAATCTTTTTGAAATCTATTAGTCTTTTTGCTTCTCCATCCCATACCTTCGTTCACATTTCATTTTCAAGCTTCTTGAACCTTCTTGTCCAAGTCCTGTTCCATATTGTCGTCCTTCAAATT
>NW_024378251.1:0-5289 GCF_016835505.1 Polypterus senegalus
GTACTGTCTGGCATCCAGGAGTTTTTCGAAAAATATTGCTCAAATTTTAGCTTGAAATGATAATTATCGATAAAATGTTGTATCAACATAATATTTCCGTTAACTAGTCATAAATTCCATATCATACTTATGTCATAAAACTACATTGGAAACACTTTGTTGGAATAAATGGGCTTACGCAAATAAATGTCACATGATACATTTTCATCACGCAATCAAACAAGAATAGCGGAGGCGTTGTGTCTGATGAAGAGATCGTTATTTCTGTGATGAGCCAATGAGCGGATAGGTTGGGTCTCCTGCTACAAAAGGACCTGAACTCCCTCCACATCAACTGTAACCTGGGTGCCTCTCAGGATGTCTAATAATACAAAACCGCAAAGGTAATTTACTGTACCAGTCAAAATATTTAATAAACCGTGTGTTTCATTATCTAAACATTTTTTCTTATTATTAAATGGCAGATGTTTTAGCATATGAGAAATTCTCCATTAATATTAAGTTTAGTTTTTTTTTGATTAAACGTCGTTATTTTGTATTAATTCAAATTTCAGTTTTAATTAAAAACCTTAAGAGAAGCAGGTTACAGTACTAATTCAGTTGTTATCGCACTGAAGGAAGGGATGTTGAAAGGTAGGCTCACCTGTACAGATCCGATGCTGCAAACACAGCTGCATCATGGGCACTCCAGGAGTGCCAACACAAATGTCTCGTAACACGCACCTGTCATCAACAAGGGACTGGAGAACAATAGATGGCCACCTGCGATTAATGTAATCGCGGTAGCCTTCCATTAGGGAAGAATAGGCCAACGTGCCATCCAGCTGCACCGTAAATCTGTAGCACAAGATGCACCAAGGAATTGCGGTATGCAATTTAATTGGCCTCCGCTACAGTCGGAAGTCTGATATAACGCCGCATTATTTTTTCTTTAATAGTGGTGCACACAGCATATACACATCGATGGACGGTAGTTTTACTAACCCCGAAAGTTTCTCCAACTACTCTATACTAAAGAGGGTTGCCAGCTTGTAAAGGCGATGGCAATCCGCTTTTGGTTGGAACCGTGGTGGTGGCAACCTGTGATGAGTGCAACATCAGGACTGATGAATCCACACAACATCTCAAGCGTCGGCTGTGTCATTCTAAAATGTTGCAGCCAGAGATTTTCTGTGAAGTGTCTCCCCACCACCTCCTCCCAGAAGGTCTTATTCCGTTGTCTCTCCCATATCCAGTGGGTTTCGCGCACTGGGGTACTTTCTTCGAGCTCTAGGGCTATCAGACAAGCAACTGCTTCATTCTGCTGTCGTCTTCGGATATTATGTACAATTCCAATTATTTGTGAAACTGAAATAACAGTAAGCTGGCAAATTTCAAAAAACTGTCTGAATAATCTCTCCATTTCTTTGTTTCTTTGTTTAGTGGAGGGGGTAACGTGAAAACAACAGGTAGATAATTTCGACATACACAAAATTATGTATGGAAACGGGTCAAGGGCAGATTTTTTGGCGATACAACAAAACTTATGCAACAGTTCGTTTGGAGGGGATGACGTCATCACGCACACCATTTTATCGATAAAAAGCCAGTTGGATGGAAACAGGCTGGAGACAGCAAATTTTGCACATTTGTCGATAACAAAATGTCAAAAACTGGATGGAAACTTGGCTAGTGTATATATATATATATATATATATATATATTTTGTCAGGGATCGGGCCATGACCGGCTGGGCGCAGGAGGGACGGAAGAGGGTCAGAGCCCGGCCTGGATCACGTGGGGTTCGCCTTCCGGGTTGCTTTGGGGCCACGGGTCAAGGGCATGGAAGCCTTTCCTGTAGGGGCCCGTGGTCACCGCCGAGGCGCCCCAATGCCTTGGGGACCTGTTAACCCAGCACTTCCGCCACACAGGAAGTGCTGGGGAAAGATTATGATGGCGCCGGAGGCAGCCGAGAGGACAGCCGGCACTTCAGCCAGCTGGGGCGTGGTCAGAGAAGGAATGCGGGAACACCAGGTGCTCATCCGGGTCATCTATAAAGGGCCGTCTCCATTCATTCGGGGCTGGAGTCGGGTGGAAGGAGGACAAGCAAGAGGGTGTGGGCGGCCCGAAGACAAGGCATTATGGCCAGGACTATTTGGGGTTTGTTGTGCACTGACTGAGGTCTGAGTGACCATAATTGGGGTCTGTGTGACCAATGAACTGGGGTCTTAGTGACCAATTACTGTAAATATTGTAAATAAACGTGTGGTGGTTTGTGCAAAACAAGATGTCTGCCTGTCTGTGCCCAGGTGCCGTTGACAATATATATATATATATCTATACTAATAAAAGGCAAAGCCCTCACTCACTCACTCATCACTAATTCTCCAACTTCCGATTGCTAGAAGGCTGAAATTTGGCAGGCTCATTCCTTACAGCTTCCTTACAAAAGTTGGGCGGTTTCATTTCGAAATTCTACGAAATGGTCAGAACTGGAAGCTATTTTTCGCATAAACTGTAATGGAGTTGAGCTGGAAAGCCGTGGGGTGGGGTATCCTGTGACATCATCACGCCTCCCACGTAATCACGTGAACTAACTGTCAACGCTCATGAAAACCAGGAAGAGCTCAAAAGCGTGCTGAAGAAAACATGCATTATATAATTGAGAAGGCAGCTAAACAATAAGATGCAGTGGTGACATATACTACCATATTCATGAGTGCTGTACTGTAAAGAAAGCAAGGTGTAAACGTAAACTTTAAATTAAGTTAATAGACAGGCTGTCGCTGGTGTTTCTCATGCTCACGGGTAATCGGGATACAAGTTTAATGAGAGGGCCGGGATATAAACTAGAGTTTTGATCACTTTGTAACTAAGTTAAAATTGCAGGTGAAGGGGTGTGCTTATGCAAATTCCGAGAGACTGTGTTTGTGGGGGATTGACAGTTAAGGCGGGTGGGGAGTCACGTCATCATATCCCTCCCATTTACCTCATTACAGCCTGAGCTGAGCTCATGGCTAACACCGTCTTCGAAGCAACTTCATCACACTGCCACCAAATACTCACAGAAAAATCCACAAGTTAATACACACTGTCTCTAGAGTTTCTCCACACTCAATGTATTCCTCACGCCCCTTCATACCCTCTGATCTCCCATTTCAATTCAGATGCCTCCAATTTCCAGTAAGGCTCAGCTGCTGCGATGACAAGTAATAAGTCTCAGGGACAGACCCTACAAACGATGCCATTGATTTCAGGCAAGATTGCTTTTCTCCTGGACAACTATACTTGCATTCTCAAAAGTGAACTCACAGCTTGTCATATTACAACCGAGTGCAGCCAGAAACTTTTAAGTGCGGGTCTTAGATAACATTAAATTAAGCCTTAGACATCGCAACATCACACAAGATAGCAGCTCACAAGAACTTACTGACATGTACGAGTGATCACTTCCATACATCAAACCTGTTCAAAAACGCATTACACAATTGACAAGGTGATGGCTTTACATTATATGGCGTTTGTTTATAAAGCAGCAAAGAGGCTGTGTGAAGGCAGCTACACAAAAAAAGCAGAGCGCCACACTCTGAATGTATTGCTGGCATCACCGTATACCCTCTGATCTCCCATTTCAATTGAAATGCCTCAAATTTCCAGTAAGGCTCTGGTTGCGATGACAATTAATAAGTCTCTGGGACACACCCTACAAAAGGTTACCATTGATTTGAGGCAACACTGCTTTCCTCCTGGACAAAACTATAAGTTATAATATAAAATATATATATATATATATATATATATATATTATATATATATATAGATATTATATATATATATTATATATATATATTATATATATATATATTATATATATATAGATATTATATATATATTTTATATATATATATATTATATATATATTTATATATATATATATATATATATATATATATATACACTGATCTACATACTGTCAAATAAAGCGACCCACACACCATAGCGCAACATGAGAGGCTTAGCCTTTAGCGCTGACGTCTGAGGTTCGATTCGCAAATTCAAATTCAAATTCAAATTCCGAGAGACTGTGTTTGTGGGGATTGACAGTTAAAGCGTGGGGAGTCATCATCATCTCCTCCCATTCACCTCATTTCGCTCTGAGCTGAGCTCCAGCTAATGCACTCAGGGTTACGAGGCGACTTTGTGACGCTGCCACCAATACTCACAGAAAACACACAAGTTAATACACACGCTGTCTCTACAGTTTCTCCACATTGAATCCTCCAGGCACTACTTACAAAGGTTACATTGACAATCGTGTTACGTTATTTTAAAATGTTTCCTTTTCTTAGCACAAGTACAGCTGAGAAGCTTCGTGCATATGCTCCATAAGCGTTAAAAATCACGCATTTAATCACACTTTGCAATACAAGGAAAGGGGAACTTCTGTCAATGCATGATTTCATGGTACACCAATTACATTGATCAGCGCTTCCGATTCATTTTACCCTGCACCCTTGGTTTGAGAAGAAGTATGAAAAATAGGAGGTTAACACAGAAAACAGATCACCAATTGAAGCTTTATGAATAATCGATTTGCCATCAATAATTGTTTTGGTAAAGCCATACTCAGTGTATTCATTAGATGACGGTAAAAAGTAAGCAGGAGGGTGACTTATTGAGACGCAGGCAAAACCACAATAGCACGCGGCTTGATGTAGTGCGCGTCAACTCAATCTGAATTGCGGATCACATTAGAAAAATATATCTTTTCAAGTTCTATTTAGTCCATATGTGTCAAACTCAAGGCCCTCGGACCACATCCGCCCGCGTGTAATTATATCCGACCTCGAGATCATTTTATATATTATTGTTATTAATGGCCGGGGATATGCGCTGGTAACACAATAAACTCAGATCCCATAATGCAGCGCTTCAGCTGCCTTGCCGAACACTTACGCGTTAATCAAGTCTAGCTTATGATGCTGTAAGTTATTGAGAAGAGAGAGAAAAGTTGATTCTGAAAATAGAGCCTTTAAAACCGATGGGAGGCTGAGTATATGTTTACTGACATTGCTGGTAAACCCGGTGTCTCATTTGTGGAGCTAATGTGGCTGTAATTACAGAATTTAATCCAAGACGGCACTATGAGACAAAACATCAGGATAACCTGAAAGACCTGAATGCAATGCAGAAGATAAAGAAAGCAGAAGAGTTAAAGAAGAATCTGACACTTCAGCAGCGTTTTACCCGTCAAAATCACAAAGTGATTTCAAGTGCAAGCTAGCTTATGAGACTAATCCACACAACTTG
>NW_024378252.1:0-6274 GCF_016835505.1 Polypterus senegalus
CACCAGTGGCCTGCTGAAGGTCATTTTGTAGGCTCTGCCAGTGCTCATCCTGTTCTTCCGGTCCTGCTGATGGGTTAAGGACCTTCTACGAGGGGCCCTGTCCAGCTCTCCTAGAGTAACTGCCTGTCCTTCTGTCCCCTAGAATCTCCTCCATGCCCTCGAGACTGTGCTGGGAGATACAGCAAACCTTCTGGCAATGTCACGTATTGATGGAGAAGTTGGACTACCTGTGCCAGCTCTGTAGGGTCCAGGTATGGCCTCAGGGTACCAGTAGTGACACTGACCGTAGACAAATGTAAAACGAGTGACAAAACAGATGAGGAGGGAAAAATATGTCAGTACCCTCCCTCCACTTGCCCTCCACTTGTTAAAGCATTAATTTCTGATTTGGGGGTCATCTCATTGTTGCTCCCCCTCTAGTGCACCAAAGCAGCTGAAACTGATGAACAAGCCCCTCTGCTACTTAACTGACCAGATCAATAGACCACAAGTGTCACTGACTTCATGTGATACTCGGATTAAAAAGGATTCCTTTAATTTTTTTGAGAGGTTTATACAGTGCATCTGGAAATTATTCACAGAGCATCACTTTTTCCACATTTTGTTATGTCACAGCTTTATTCCAAAATGGATTAAATTCATTTTTTTCCTCAGAATTCTACACACAACACCCCATAATGACAATGTGAAAAAAAGTTTACTTAAGGATTTTGCAAATTTATTAAAAATAAAAAAACTGAGAAAGCACATGTACATAAGTATTCACAGCCTTTGCCATGAAGCTCCAGATTGAGCTCAGGTGCATCCTGTTTCCCCCTGATCATCCTTGAGATGTTTCTGCAGCTTCATTGAAGTCCACCTGTGGTCAATTCAGTTGACTGGACATGATTTGAAAGGCACACACCTGTCTATAGAAGGTCCCACAGTTGACAGTTCATGTCAGAGCACAAACCAAGCATGAAGTCAAAGGAATTGTCTGTAGACCTCCGAGACAGGATTGACTCGAGGCACAAATCTGCGGAAGGTTGCAGAAAAATTTCTGCTGCTTTGAAGGTCCCAATGAGCACAGTGGCCTCCATCATCCGTAAGTGGAAGAAGTTGAAAACTACCAGGACTGTTCCAAGAGCTGGCCGGCCATCTAAACTGAGTGATCGGGGGAGAAGGGTCTTAGTCAGGGAGGTGACCAAGAACCCGATGGTCACTCTGTCAGAGCTCCAGAGGTCCTCTGTGGAGAAAGGAGAACCTTCCAGAAGGAGAACCATCTCTGCAGCAATCCACCAATCAGGCCTGTATGGTAGAGTGGCCAGATGGAAGCCACTCCTTAGTAAAAAGGCACATGGCAGCCCACCTGGAGTTTGCCAAAAGGCACCTGAAGGACTCTCAGACCATGAGAAACAAAATTCTCTGGTCTGATGAGACAAAGATTGAACTCTTTGGTGTGAATGCCAGGCGTCACGTTTGGAGGAAACCAGCACCGCTCATCACCAGGCCAATACCATCCCTACAGTGAAGCATGATGGTGGCAGCATCATGCTGTGGGGCAGGAACTGGGAGACTAGTCAGGATAAAGGGAAAGATGACTGCAGCAATGTACAGAGACATCCTGGATGAAAACCTGCTCTAGAACGCTCTTGACCTCAGACTGGGGCGACGGTTCATCTTTCAGCAGGACAACGACCCTAAGGACACAGCCAAGATATCAAAGGAGTGGCTTCAGGACAACTCTGTGAATGTCCTTGAGTGGCCCAGCCAGAGCAGAGCCAGACTTGAATCCGATTGAACATCTCTGGAGAATTCTTAAAATGGCTGTGCACCGACGCTTCCCATCCAACCTGATGGAGCTTGAGAGGTGCTGCAAAGAGGAATGGCAAAGGATAGGTGTGCCAAGCTTGTGGCATCATATTCAAAAAGACTTAAGGCTGGAATTGCTGCCAAAGGTGCATCGACAAAGTATTGAGCAAAGGCTGTGAATACTTATGTACATGGGATTTCTCTCTTTTTTTTTTTTTTTTTTTTTTTATAAATTTGCAAAAACCTCAAGTAAACTTTTTTCACGTTGTCATTATGGGGTGTTGTGTGTAGAATTCTGAGGAAAAAATGAATCAAATCCATTTTGGAATAAGGCTGCAACATAAAATGTGGAAAAAGTGATGTGCTGTGAATACTTTCCGGATGCGCTGTATTTTAATGTAATATTGTGGTTTAATAAGTCCCTACACAAATTACTGAAATGCAACCAATGATAGTTTTGGAAAGTCTCACACTTCAGTCCAGGCATGTCAAACACATGGCCTCCGAGCCGCATGTGGCCCACAATAGAAATCTGTGCGGCCCTCATGACAGATCCTAGATAGCACTGAACTTGTACAAAATGATTACTATTGTTTGTGATTGAATCAATCTGCATCTGCAGCGTTACTTATTGACTCTTCTTACTTCTGCCTTCTGACAAAAGCGCATTTTCCCATGGCATTATGGTACCGGAAACGTCATCTGCTAGTATAGCCACGAGCCTTGACCAAAGTAAATGAGCCGCAACGTCACAACTGAAGTGCTAGGCTGCAGCAGCGGGTAACAGGGGCAGCCTTAGGCATGTGCAAATTGTGTGTGGAGACAACCAGGCACTGCTCATCACTTGTCCAATACAGTCCCCACAGTGAAGCATGGCGGTGGCAGCATCATTCTGTGGGGGTGTTTTTCAGCTGAAGGGACAGGACGACTGGTTGCAATCGAGGGAAAGATGAATGCGGCCAAGTACAGGGATATCCGGGACAAAAACCTTCTCCAGAGTGCTAAGGACCTCAGACTGGGCCGAAGGTTTACCTTCCAACAAGACAATGACCCTAAGCACACAGCTAAAATAGCGAAGGAGTGGCTTCACAACAACTCTGTGACTGTTCTTGAAGGGCCAAGCCAGAGCCCTGACTTAAACCCAATTGAGCATCTCTGGAGAGACCTAAAAATGGCTGTCCACCAACGTTTACCATCCAACCTGACAGAACTGGAGAGGATCTGCAAGGAGGAATGGCAGAGGATCCCCAAATCCAGGTGTGAAAGACTTGTTGCATCTTTCCCAAGACGACTCATGGCTGTATCAGCTCAAAAGGGCGCTTCTACTAAATACTGAGCAAAGGGTCCGAATACTTAGGACCGTGTGATATTTCAGTTTTTCTTTTTTAAAAAATCTGCAACAATTTCAAAAAATTCTTTTTTTTGTTTGTCAATATTGGGTGCTGTGTGTACATTAATGAGGAAAAAATTTAATTTAAATGATTTTAGCAAACGGCTGCAATATAACAAAGAGTGAAAAATTGAAGGGGGTCTGAATACTTTCCGTACCCACTGTATATTGAATATAAAACAGAAAGAGAAAATAACGACATAGCTGACGGCAATGTGGACGAAAAACATTGTGTTTCTTGTTAATTAGTACACTGCATTTAATAATGTCGCTCGAGTTGGAGCAGTAAGCTATATCTAGTATTATAACGTTCTACAGTAATGAGCATATCATGGGCCTCCACTTGGTTTTCAAGTTACGGACACGCGCATATAGAAGCGTGTCATAAGCATGTGGTGGCTATGCAGTGTCCGCAACAGACGTGGCCATCCGCCGTGCAGAAGTCCGTATTGACATTGGCGGGCAAAGGGGCCACCACGAGCCCTAGAGCCGCACCTGCCAGGCTACACTACTGGCTGGGCTGCGGAGACTGGCCACTGGGCAGAACTGACCATCACAAGTAGTAATAACTCTCATATTTTCACGTTGAGTCGCTCTAGTTTTATGTGATGTTGTGCTAGTATTGTAATGAACAGTGAGTGCAGACTACAGCTGAAGATCTGAAGTGAACGCGAGAAGTTGTTGAGTTGTTTATTAACATATTTTTGTGATTTTGAGTTTGTAAAATTAGTGCAGGCCAGGTGGCTTTTTGCATATCGGCTAATTTTACAACATAAACTTTGAAGTAAACTTAGTAAAGTAAAATTAGATTTTTGAAGGATTTGTTTTCCAACTTGAATTACTGAGCAATTAATTCAGTGAGCGTTGCCGTGATTTCAGTTCACACGAACAGGACTTTGCGCTGTTCCCTTACAATGTTGAGAATGTGCCCGAGAAGATCCAAATGGTGTTGATTGAACTGCAGTCAGATTCTATTCTGAAGGCAAAATACAACGAAGTTGGTGTGCCAGGCTTGTATGCTTACCTGCCACCCTCCTATGTGCAGATCCATAAGTTGGCATCGAGAGTACCGTTTATGTTCAGAAGCACTTACCTTTATGAGCAATTTTTTTCGTTAATGAAAGCTACCAAAACCTCACATCGCTCAAAACTTACTGTCGAGTACCTTTCATCCCTCATAAAAGTTGCGGCTGCTCAAGGTTTTAACCCTGATATTAACAAACTGGTTACTAAGAAGAGATGCCAAGTGTCGGGACAAAAGAAATAGATTGCACACTGTAAGACTCCTATATAATATGATGAATATAATATAATATTATAAGGACCTAGCTAAGCGGCCAAGACTCTAATTGTACGCTGTTGTATGGAGATTGTATGGAAATAAATCGCTTTTCTTTAACCTTTATACTTTAAGTGTTACATTTTTTTAAGTTTTCAGTATTGGAAAGAAAGCTAAAGTAACTTTGTATAATAGTAAAATAGTATTTGTTACAGTGCAGCCCACTGACGCACGTATGGCAGTCGAAGCGGCCCACCAATGGTGTGAGTTTGACATGCCTGCTTTAGTCCTCCACAAATGCAGTAGTTTACAAACATAACATTTTAATTTCTGTTTGAGAAGTTTGAAAAATAATTGTGTTGAATCTCAACTTATGATGACATTTTTGCTACTGTGGCGAGTGACTGGGGATGGTACCCAGCCAGGATGCCCACGAGGTGGCTTTGGGGACCACAGTAACACAGCTTAGAAGCTCAACCCTATAGGGGCCCGTGGTCACCACCAGGGGGCACCCAAATGCCCGAGAAGCCCTGGCCCTCAGCACTTCCACCACACCTGGAAGTGCTGGGGGGAAGAAGACCAGGGACGCTGGGAGGGCTTCCGGGAGCGCAGCTGGTACTTCCGCCACGCTGGGGAATGCCGGCGGAAGATTGGCGGGAGGCACCTGGAGCACATCCAGGTGGGGATAAAAGGGGCTGCCTCCCTCCATTCGATGGCTGGAATCGGGTGAAAGAGGACAGAGCTCAGAGGAGAGGAGTGAAGGTGGAATAGAAAAGAGGCATTGGAAGGGCCTGGACTTTGGGGTGATTGGTGCCGAGGCACTGGGATTGTGCGTGTTCATCACTGGATACATTTGTAAATGAACGTGTTGTGGTGCATTTAATGATGTCTACCTGTCGGTGTCCGGGCTGTCTTCCACACTATGTATGTACTATTGAGGGACTTTTAAATCAGATGGTCACTTTATTTTAACAAGCGATGTAAATAACCTGTTTACTCTTCACCCTCAGATCACATTCTGTGTGTTTATCAAGCAGAACTGAATATTTTCATTTTCTACACAATACTGTAATTACTGTACAGTTCACACAGTGAGACACACAAACACACTCACCATGCATACACACTACGGGTGCCGTCATTGGCTCCCCTGTGGATTGGACTGTTGAATCGACACAATGGCTGTGCATGCTGGGGTCTTTGGCACATGTCGTCCCAGTAGCATGTGAGGTGTCACTAATGGTTTACCTGCTCCTCTCCTTCTCCCTGTTCCAGTCTTGGTTCAAGGTTGTCGAGATAACAAAAGTATTTTTTTCTGAGATGTTCAGTATGTTGAAAGAATTTCCTGTGGCCAGCATCCAGCGTAATGTTTGGTCTAAATTCTCCACTCCTCTTTTTGTACCATTATAGTCCATTATCATTTCTGGCCATCACATCTCCTCTCCCTGTGCAGGTCACATTGTGCACCAAGAATGTGTCATTTGTTTAGACAAACGTGAAGGTCTTCACTGGCCTATTCTGTGTGGCCAGCAGTTGAGATGGGAGCTCTGGCTTATTTGTTCTTATTGTGCTAAGCATTGTTACCATCATCTTGAGGAGCTGCTGTCCAAGTTTGTGTAAAAGTTAGTGCATATGGCGTTGTGGCCATGCAGCTTATGTCATGTCCAGGGTAACCCTCATGCCTTATTTTCTCACCAGAGTTCCTCCATCTGACTTCCCCTTGTTAATGAAATGACATCCTCTGTTCTTCTGTATCTCTGTGCTTCACCTTCAGCAAGTTATTCATAGCTATGGACTGGCTTATCATGCAGATG
>NW_024378253.1:0-10533 GCF_016835505.1 Polypterus senegalus
AAGGCCATTTTTTTAAAAATCCCCGCGCCGGGGGGGGCTTAGCAAACCAAGGGTGATCATTTGGGGTTCTAAACGATTACGGTGAGGAACCCCACATCCGTGATTTTTTGGGCAAGTGCTGCACTGTTATGGCCCACGTAAAAAAAGAACCCCGGGTCAGTTGGAAGAATCGGGAAGAGCAGAGAGAAAAGAAAAGGAAACGGAGGTTTAGGAAGCATGTCAGTAAAGAGGGGGCCCAAGGCGGGGGTGACGGCAAGGGCCCTTTTGGGCAGTTTGGGGAACCGGGGTGTTAGGCCCCCCCGGGGGTTTAGATGATGTCCCCTCCCGCTGGTGAACAGGTACAGGGGCCCGGGGGAAGGCGACGGGCCCGCGGGGGGAAAAGGCAGGGGGAGTGGGGGTGGTGGGGGGTACCCAACGGAGCCCTGGTTGGGATTGGACCAAGTCTCAGGCTGGGATGCCCGCCAGACCGGCCGGGGATGGGGGGTTCCCACCCCCTTTGCGTATAAAAGGGAAAAAAAGGGAGTTAGGAGAGTGGCCCCCTTTTGGGGCCTGGACAGGGAAAAAAGGGGGAAGTCCCGTTAAAAAAAAACACCACTTGTTTTTTTTAAGACGCCCGGAACTTTTTAACCGTTTTAAAGGTTTTTTTTTCTATTGTTTTAACCCATTTTTTTTTGGGGATTATTTATTTTTTGAACTTTGATTGAACTCCATTTATTGAACACTGTTTGTTGACTGTTTTATATCCCGTGCACTTTTTGAACCCACCCCCTTGCTCAATTGTTTATAGCTCAACTTGGTTTACTATGGTGTTGTTACGGCCCAACATGGAGGGGAGCGGAGCTGAATCAAATCGCGACTTCCTGGGGTTATAGAATGTAAATGAAAAGGGGAAGTAACATAAAAGGGTGACAGGTTACATTCTGTTGGGCTACATAATAAAAAAATATAAAAGGAACAAAGTGGCTCCCCAAAAACTATCCGGGCCCAAAGGGAGAAGTCCCTCCATGCCTTTATTAACCCAAATATCAACAAACCCGGCCCCGGGGGGAATATAATCTGTGGCACCCGGTCCAAAAAGGTCTTAACCTTGTAGAAATCTATGTTCTTAAATGATAATGTTAAAGAGGTGCCAAATTTAATAATTTGCGAGGGTGCCACCCAAAATATTTAAATAAACAGAGCTTTTACAATTCAAAAAAGAAATCTTTACCCAGAGAGCAAGTGAAAAGATGATGGGAAGACAAACCCAAGGGCAATCCCGGAGATCAAAAAAAAAACCTTTCCAAAGCAAACACAAGATCAGATCAAAGCGAAGGTTGCCAACTTCTTTAGAAAAAAAAAAAAAACTAACAAATGTGAATTCAAAAAAAAAAGTAGCAAAGAAGAAAAAAATCTTTAATCCTGTTGTGTCATGAAAGACAGGCTCACCAGTCCATTCCATGCGTTCTGTGAGTGGAACAGATGAAATGCAAAACAAAATGTCTTCAGGAAACGGCCCAAATTAAAAATGCATTTTAAAATGAAGTGTTGAATCGAAAAAGATTCAATTCAATGAGATTCTTCAATGAAAACACCCTATAATGATATCATAATGATATTATTATTATATGCAGCTCAATACTTGAACCAAAAAAATAACCTGTAAACAATTTACAAAACATTTCAGGATCCTGATAGTATGTAGTCCTGTATTTCATCCTATATATTTGTGAAACAAGGAGTAAAATGCACTTATTGGTGGTGACATCCTGGCTGTGCCATCAGACAATTAAGGTGTTTTTCAAGCCCTTCATTACTGAGACAGAAGAGGAGGGTTGCACTTGCAGGTGAGCTCATTTCAATTGTGGGGTTGTGTTGTTATTTGAAGTTTTCTCAATGGCAATAATCTGAGTCAGCTGCAACAAGCAAAACCCATTCATTTTCCCAATTTAAAGGGTCAGTCTTCAGACAGAAGTGAGATTGAACCAAATAGGCAGCTCAGGAGTCATTCTACATTGTAAATTTGAATGTCACTATTAGGACCTTAGGCATCTGAGAGAAGATTTTGCAATCTTTTCATCTGCTTTTCCTGTTAATGTGGACAATGCTTCATATGTCCTATGGCTGTACCACTGCAAATGTTCATTCAAGTTTGCCAAAATGTATTTGATTGATTTCTACCAACTCTGCATTACTCTGGATTTGTTTCTGAGATTTTGCAGCATGTTGTGTGAGGCCACCATTATTTGGTAGAGCATGCACAATGAAAATTACTAAAAGCAAGCATGGGAGCATACACATTTTTGCAGTGAATTAATTTTGAAACAACCAACATCTCAGTTGATATTAACTAGTTTGAGCAAAGTATGCAGTTCCATGTTCATGACTAGCACAGTGTTACAATGGAATCACTTTACTTAAAATCACTCTCTTATTGGTGTTTGAGCATTGCTCTTAGTAGCTATTAATAAAAAGCTTTATAATAAAAAATTCAAAGTTAATACTTGTCATTTAACACATGTACTAGGTCAGTGTTTCAACCGCTCTGATGTCGCAACTCCATTTTCACCTATCATCATCACTTCAGGACCTACCATGACCCACTACCATTATAACCAATAGAAACTCACAAGCCCATGATTGAGAAACATTGCACTGGTTAAACTGGTTCATAGTCATATCTAGATTTTATATACGGCCCACCTTAAGCATTGTTATTAACAATTCCGCTGTCACCATAAAAATTTGCCAATCCCTGAATTACACTTTTTATTTATTTCTACTATATAGTGCCTTTCTTATCTATCTATCTATCTATCTATCTATCTATCTATCTATCTATCTATCTATCTATCTATCATCTATCTATCTATCTATCTATTATATAGTGCCTTAAATATTATCTATCTATCTATCTATCTATCTATCTATCTATCTATCTATCTATCTATCTATCTATCTATCTATCTATCTATCTATCATATAGTGCCTTCTCTCTCTCTCTCTCTCTTCCTCTATGTTCACTAAGGTAATATTTAAATATGAAAGAGCAAAGTAGCCTTTAAAAGGACAGCAGGTGGCCCAGCTAAAGAATAAGCAACCACCTCTAAAAGTTTAGAACCTCATGTGTTGAAGTGGCCAGAGGACATCCGACTACAAACTACTTATTCCATATCATTCCATTTTCCAACATAGTAGCTGGATATGCAGTTGATCCCTGCTACTGAAAGTTCCAGAAGGGTCACATTAAAAATTCAGATTTTTAGAGAGCAAGAGAGAGAAACTAAGATAATCTGCACATTTCCAGCTAGACGTCAGAGCTGCCTTCATGGTAATTGTCCCCAAGTCAGACCATTTCTGTGAGATGAAGCAGGACCAATGAGAGTAAACTCTGACAGAGAAGAAAGGATGGAAACACTCAACTGGATATTTAAAACTGAATGACATTGCCAAAGCATGTGTAAGAAGATAACTGGGACTATCCATCTTTTATATCGTGCCATTCACATTTGCCATGTTGTCTCTTATAGAAAAGTTAGGATTCCGATGCATCTAAGGTGCATGTTCTCCTTTTTTAAGTTAAAATGGGAGTCACTCAAGCCCATGGAGATTTTTTGTTTAAGAGAAAACAAGAGCAGGAAAGTTTCATACTCTCACTGGACTTTGTACTGTATAAAAAAGTAAAGACTGCTAATGAGCATCTGTCTGTGTCTCACATCTATAACTGTTTCTTCTTCATTCTGTAAAGTGTCACTTACAGTAAAACAGCAATTATTATAACTATCACTGTGCTAATCATTACATATTTGGGCAGAACACACCACACTCCAGGATGGGGGTAAACATGCAGACAACAGAAAGTGCAAGGAAAATGTGTTAAAATTAAAGTGTGTCATTTGTGGCAGAGAAGACAGTGCTGTTTGTCATCTCCACCACCAAAATGCTGTCACTGTTAGAAACATAAAAGATGAAGATGGTTGCCTACCCTTTAGCGCACATTGCTTTGTGTTATCTTCTTCTATTTGCCTTGTAAAGCAGGCTGTGAAGGTCCACAGTAAAGTAAAGACTCAGTGACTGATACCTGGAAACAGGAGAGGGGGTTTTGGTTCCTCTTTCACCATGTCACACTCTTCCACCTGCTTTACACTGTAGCTGTGGTGCTTCTTGCGGAGGCTGACTTCCCTGCACCGCATCCTGTCAGCGTCAGCAGCCATCAGCCGTGCTAGCAAAAGAAAAAATCCAAAACCCACTGAGCTGCAGCGTCACTGCCAGATGCACTCCGCTTTTACACTTCTGGTCTCTGCACAGGATGTGTAGTCAAGCCCACTGCCAGGCCCCAGAGCTCTTGCAGCTCAGCTTACCTCCATTCCTGGTGTTCAGGGTGAAACCTGTCGACAGGCGCCACACCATGACGGGACAAGAGAGAGAATGTAGGAAGCACAAAGCCCAGCCCAAAATGGAGGGGGAGATACCGCTCCCAGTCACTTCTCTCATTTGTTTTCAAAAATACAAATTAGGTTGAAGCTTTCAGCCTGAGGCCAGGTGTCAAGAAAGGAGGAGACTCAGTGTTGTGAAATGAGAAAAGGAGAACCCGGCACGAGCAGAATGTGCATGAGGAACATGCTTCCTCTGGCTAATAGACCATCTCTTTCTCTACAGAATAAAAGCCTCAGAGAAATAGCTGAGCTCTCACCATGTGAAGCATTTTGTGTAATAAGTGACAGAATGGAAGTCCAGCTCAAGATCAGATTGGCCGCCTCGCACTATTAGCTGGATGTCTGAGGTGATTAATTGACTCGGCCCATCAATCTCCATTTTATAAAACACCCTTAAGATCGAAACTCATGTGAAGGAACATTTACAAATGCCCGAGTCCTGAACGGTGCAGTCTTCTCAAAGACTTAACAGGACAATAAGATCAGGAATGATTTGACTAGTTTATTCGCAAGTTTTTAGACCCCTTCACTTTCTGCACTACACTTTATTGCATTTTAGATTTAAATGTAAATGGATATCCTTGCCATTTGTCCCCATCAATCTACAATCAATAATCCATCATGACAAAGTGAAAACATGTTCTTAGAAAGGTTTGTTAAATTTGTTAAAAATCAAAAGCTGAAATATATATTCAAACCCTTCGTCCAGCATTTTGTAGAAGCCCCTTTGGGGGCAATTCTAGGCTGTCATGGCTGCCAAAGGTGCATTTTTCATTTTAAACCAGGAATTAATTTAGGCCACTTTGCAAAAAGCCTGTGTCCCATTTTTGGGTCTGAGTAGGACTTGAAGCCTACCTGTTGAGAATGGGGTCAGGCTGCCTGGAGTGAGGCCTGTCTTGAGACAGACTAGTGAAAGTCTTGCTCTGATTTTACTCCTTTTTTGAGACTTTCCCACATTTCACAATTTTTTGTGTTTTGCACTCTACCCAGGGTTGGCTCCATATTACACCCAACACTGCCAGGATAGGTGCAGGCTCACTATCCTGAACTAGATAAGTGAGTAAAGAAATGGATGGATGGATGTCTTGAGGTAGAAGAAGGTGTGTTATGTTATGTTATGAGCCAAGGACACAGATACAGCAAAAAAGGTGTGAAGCCTCCAAAATATGTATGTATGTTGCAGATTTTAGTTTAGTTTTATCTAAATGTTATTTGTCACATGATTGTGAGGGCTATTATATTATTGGTTTTAGCAGCACCTTAGTGCACCACACTTTCTGATTCGTCAGGTTCCTTGACTTCATGGGTCAATCTGGGGGTCAGTCCAATTACCTTGAGGTTTAATATAACTATGCTGCTGAAGTCCAGCATCCCACAGTGAATAATTCAAGTAAAATATATTTTTCTTTGTGTTATACTTAAATGTCAGAAATTTGGTGAAATCTGAGCAGTTAGATTTACGCTTTGGGTTTTGATTTTGTTCTGTTCATTTCTGTTATTGCATTCTCATGTTAGCATCTCCTAGTTTAGGTGCTCAAAATATTTTCTTGGGACTTTGTCTTCACAACAAAATACTCCATTAAAGCAAGCCAGGACTTTCACAGAAGAGAACCCCACCTACTATCTGCTGGCCCTAAATTAAAAGTTAAAAATTAGTGTTGGGCAGCAATTAAAATTTTTAATCGTGATTAATCGCAGACAGTCAAAACAATCACATTATGTGCAAAATTCAATAATGAACTCAAAAGTAGGTGTATTGTGTGTTAATTGGTTTGCAAACACTTAAGGTTCTTTTAACAGCAGTATTCTCTTTACATTGCAGCAGTTAAAATATTTCTGTAAACTTAAACATTAAAGTAATCAAATCAAATATAAAACCAAAGCTATTTGCCACTGTCAGGCATTAACGCTTTTATCTAGTTTGATATAGAAAACAAATTACCCTCAGAGTCCAGAGCCACAATCATAACATTATAACAAGCAACAGCAGGTTAACGTTTTAAATCTGCTTTTTTTTATCTGAACAGAGACCAGCAGAAACATTTTCTTTCATCGGGGAGCAGCATAAATGGTCTACCTATGTTCAAAAGCAACTCTTTGTGGGCTAATATTTCTCTCTATTATAAAACAAAATGTTGGAAGGCTTGGAAGGAGACGATACGGGATTTTCTGGGAGACACTTTAACATCCCGAGAGACTAATGTCCCGTAAGACAAGGCAATGAGACAAAAGGACAGCTGCTGTACAGGCTTTAAATGATCGACATGCAGTGCGATAAGCAGAACGTGAGCAGCAGCAAGCCAGCAGCTGATCCGACTGCATCTCCTTAGTGTGCTTCAGCCCGCCTTCACAACACGAGTGACAGAGATGCTAGTGACTGGCGATAGCGTGCCCCAGGGGAGGGGTAGGTGAGCTGGCTAGCAGGGTCAAAGCCCCTAGTTTTCCAAAAACTCCGCTTTCAGAAAAGTGTGCAAAGCAATGGTTTCACACATATATCAACATAAGATGTTTGTTGCTGCCTGTTGTTGGCACTTGTTTGCAATTTATGGTAGCAGTGGCTGTGTAGGGGTCGCCAACGGACAGCAGAAATGCACGTGGGCTGGCTGCCTGGCTGTCTTTGTGAGACAGGTGATCTGGGGTGGCAGTTGCAGTGAGACTCACTGTCATCGCCAGTTTCTATCCTCCCAGGCTAACGCTGCCATAGGTGCTTCAGCTGCAGGAACGTGTTCAGTATCACGATCAGCTGGGGACCGAGCAGCTGATGCCGGTACCTCACTTTCATTTTCGATCTCCATCTCCAGATCACTTGCATCAAAATCGAGTCCACAAATCAGAGTCTGATTCAGCGATAATATTTAAAGAAATCCAACCATGGATTATTTTGCTTTGATCATTTAGTTTGGTATCTCCACATGCTATTTTAGAACCTGTTTGTCTTCGCTACTCACGCACGCCAAGAGGAATTAAGGTCGAATCAACAAAGCTAACTTTCCTTCTAGCAAAACCATATCAAAAGTGCTGTAACAAGAAGATTTCTATCGATTGCTAGCTAGACTGAGGATTTCAAAATATAACAAAAACTGCGTTAATGTGCGATAAAATAATTGTCAACGTTAATTAATTAATGTGTTAATGTGATAATAACGCTTAACTTGCCCAGCCCTATTAAAATATATTTCCAAATTGCCTCACAAGTCAGAAACACTTTCAAACCATGGCTTGTAGACACAATTTCCAGATAGAATCTTTGACAGTTACAATTTATTCATAAAACAGAAAAAAAATACAAATAGAAAATAGAAAATAGAAATAATGCAAAAAAATCAAACAAAATGGTTAAAAGAACAGGTAAGGATATGCCTACAAGGCACCCCAAAGGCAACAAGCACACACAAGGCTAATCCCAGAAAACAATCATGGAAATCACAAAAAGAACCAGTAAATCCAAGGAGACAACAATTCTCACTGCAACTCCAAACAACATTCTACAGTCCCCTAGGTAGATCTCCTCTTCTGACTGACCAAAGTGGCCAGAGGGAGGACTCAGCAACAGGGATGTCAGGGTGGTCCAGTCTCTTCAGGTCCCACCCACAGAACACATGGAATGGACTCCACTCACATGATAAGGAAATAATAAATAAAGATCATGGGATTCTAGAGCTCTTCCTGATAGCATCAAGCACAACGCAGAAACTAAAACTTGTAAGATATGCTCATGTTGACATCTGAAATCCATCATGTAAAGACAATTTATGTAGCTTTTAGAATGTGGGAAGGAAACCCAGGTGAAACAGGAAGAACATTTAAATTCTACACAGACAGTGGTCTGGCAGGTATTTCAAACCAGGCCTCTGAAGCAGATGGTTATTTGTTACTGACTACTTTCCTTGCGATGGACTGGCACCCTGTCCAGGTGTTGTTCCTGCCTTGTACCGATGACTGCCGGGGTGATTCCAACTGCCCTGAAACCCTGTCTTGGATTAGCAGGTTAGAAAAATAAATGTGTGGATAGTTTCCAGATGCCACTCCAGTCTCACTCATTGAGAATCTATATTGAAGTAACTCATCCATCCATCCATTATCCAATCTGTGATATCCTAACTACGGGGTCACGGGGTCTGCTGGAGCCAATCCCAGCCAACACAGGGCACAAGGCAGGAAACAAACTTCAGGCAGGACGCGCAGACACACACACACCAAGCACACACTAGGGACATATTTAGAATCGCCAATGCACCTAACCTGCATGTCTTTGTCTTTGTATTCAATTAGTAGCAGTGAACTGAAGGACAATATTAGTGCAAAACACAACAAACCTGAAGAGGAGAAGCAATTTGAAATGTGATCATTAGCTGACACAGCCAAACATTTCAAAACAAATTAGTGACTAGAATCTTTACAGGAACTGTCAAACAGCACTCAACTTGTGCTAAAAAGTGAATAAACCCTGTTTTGTTTTTTTTTTATCTACATAAGTAACAGTAGAAAGTGGGAACTAACAAAATGTTTAAAATAGAAGTCCTGATAAAAGCAGAAATTAGTGAGAACAAAAATCCTGCAACCAGCTGGCACAATGGTTAAATGCTGAGTCCTCAGTTCAAATCATGTCCTAGCTGACACATTAGTATGGCTGCTGACACTCATCACGTTTGGTCTTTTGATCTGTTTCAACAATCAAACCAAACGGAAGGCTTCCACTCAGTCACTCTGGATTTTCAAATGAGTTACAAGTTCCACCAGTCTTTCATGGGATTACTGTATGGTACAGACCTGGTCTTTAGCCTTCAATGTCTGCTATAGTCACAATTTGATTCCTGGATTTTATTTATTTTCAATTTTATTGTTATTTTGTCAGTTTTGAATGACTGTATTCATGTGTTTTTTGCTTTCATTTAATTTCTATTTACATTATTATGTCATTTACTACATAGTACTGACAGTGGATTCAGAAAGTTTTCAGCTTCCTTCACGTTCTGCATACTTTATTCTGTTGTACATTTAATTTTAAATGGGTAAATCTGACATTTTTGCCCATCACTCTGCCCTGTATAACCCATTATGACAAAGTTTAAAAAATATCTTCAGAAAGGTTTGCACATTCATTAAAAAATCAAAACAGTAATCTCCCATTCATATAAGTATTCAAACCCTTCAGTCAGCACTTTGTAGAAGTCCCTTTGGCAGCAATTCCAACTTAAAGTCTTCTTGGGTAAGTCCCTACAAGCTTTGCACGCCTGGATCTGAGCCATTTATCTGATTCTTCCTGGCAAGTTTTGTTGGATTGGTTGGGAAGTGTCTGTACACTGGCATCTTCACGATAATCTACAGATGTTTTATGGAATTTAAATCTGGGCTTTGGCTGGGCCACTTAAGGGCATTCAGAGACTTGTCTTAAATCCACACCAGCATTGTCTTGGCTGTATGCTTCAGGTCATTGTGGTGTTAAATGGTGAACCATCACCCCAGTCTGAGGTCGTGTGTGATCTGAAGCAGGTTTTCCCCGAGAATCTCTTTGTATTTGGCTGCATTTATTCTTCATTCAATTCTGACAAGTCTCTCTGTCTCTGCCTCTGAGAAGCACTCTCATAGCATGATGTTACCACAGCCATGTTTCAGTGTGGAGAAGATATTAGGAAGGTGTCTAGTTGTTAACCAGATAGAGTGTTTGTAGTTTACCCCAAAGAGTTCATTTGTTATTTTATCAGACCAGTGAATCTTTATCCGCATGTTCTCAGAGTTCTTTAATCAAGAGTGGCTTCTGTCTGGCCACCTCACTTACAAATGCCTTAATGTCTGAGCACTGCTGAGATGGTCACTAGCATGTGAATTTCTCCTTGGGATTAATAAAGTGGGATTAACAAAGTGGGATTAATAAAGTATCTATCTATCTATCTATCTATCTATCTATCTATCTATCTATCTATCTATCTATCTATCTATCTATCTATCTATCTATCTATCTATCTATCTATCTATCTATCTATCTATCTATCTATCTATCTATTATAGTGCCTTTGCTATCTATCTATCTATCTATCTATCTATCTATCTATCTATCTATCTATCTATCTATCTATCTATCTATTATAGTGCCTTTGCTATTATTCATCATTCTATC
>NW_024378254.1:0-9146 GCF_016835505.1 Polypterus senegalus
AAAAAGAGTATTACATTTTTACTATTTAATATAGAAATAATGATAGAAAACATTCATGAGAAGCATATTGTTAAAAAAGCTTCTTTGATTCGGCAGCAGCTTTAAAACTTACAAACATTTTAAGCAATCAGTCCGCTTATAGTGCCAGCTATAATAGCGAGGATAATGTAAATAGTAAGGTGGAAAGATTTAATTCTAAAGTGAGAGCTGCTGTTGACATAGTTGCACCTGAAAAGACAGTGAAAAAATCTTCTAACATTGTTATACCATGGAAGACCCAAAGAGTGTCTGATTTAAAGAGAACATGTCGTAGAGCTGAGCGTAAATGGAGGAAGACTAAACTTACTATCCACTATGAAATATTAAAAGTTAAAATAACAGAATACAATAACACAGTCCGTCTTGAGAGGCCCTGCTATTTCTCTAAGATTATAAATAATAATACTAGTAATCCCAGAGTTTTATTTTCAACAATTGATCGCCTACTAAACCAGGTAACTCAAAGGAATGCCTCCTAAGTGCTTCCAGTGAAACCTGTGAGACTATCGCTGTATTTTTCAATCAAAAAATTAATGATATTGAAATAACATAGTATATCCCTCCAACACTAAGGATCCTCCTAAACCCCAGCATCCTGTTATAAACAAATTAAACTCTTTCACTAGGATAGATTTACCTGATTTAAAGAAAATAATCTCTCAATTAAAACCCTCCACCTGCGTCCTTGATCCAATACCAACAAGGTTTTTCAAAGAAGTATCAGGCATGCTAATTGATAATGTTCTTGACATAGTAAATTCGTCACTAGATACTGGGGTCTTCCCAGACTGTCTTAAGACTGCTGTAGTTAAACCACTACTTAAGAAACATAATCTTGACCCCTCAGCTCTTGAAAATTTTAGACCCATCTCTAACCTGCCCTTTCTTAAGTAAAATTCTGGAGAAGGCAGTCATTATGCAGTTAAATGACCACCTCAATAAACCTGCTATTCTAGATAAATTTCAGTCGGGTTTTAGAACAAATCACAGCACAGAAACTGCACTCGTTAAAGTAGTAAATGACTTGCGGGTAAATGCAGACAGAGGCCATTTATCTGTTCTCATCCTCTTAGATCTGAGTGCTGCATTTGACACCATTGATCACAACATTCTTAGAAATCGCCTTAGTCAATGGGTGGGCCTCTCTGGCAGTGTCTTAAATTGGTTTGAATCCTACCTGACAGGGAGAACATTTTTTGTTAGTTGTGGGAATTACAACTCGAAGACACATGATATCCGATATGGTGTTCCACAAGGCTCTATCCTGGGTCCGCTGCTCTTCTCAATCTACATGCTTCCGCTGGGTCAGATTATCTCAGGGCACAACGTGAGCTACCACAGCTATGCTGATGACACACAGCTGTACTTATCAATAGCACCTGATGACCCCGATTCTCTTGATTCACTAACAGAATGTCTGACTTGTATCTCAGAATGGATGAATAGTAATTTTCTCAAGTTAAATAAAGAGAAAACTGAAATTTTAGTGATCAGCAATAATGGATACAATGAGGCTATTAGAAATAAACTGGATACATTAGGATTAAAAGTCAAGACGGAGGTAAAAAGCTTAGGGGTGATTGTTGACTGTAATCTGAATTTTAAATCGCATATTAATCAGATCACTAGGACAGCATTTTTTCACTTAAGAAACATAAGTAAAGTTAGACCTCTTATATCACTGAAAGATGCTGAGAAATTAATTCACGCGTTTGTTTTCAGTCGACTAGATTACTGTAACGCACTCCTCTCAGGACTACCCAAAAAAGATATAAATCGTTTGCAACTAGTGCAGAATGCAGCTGCTAGAATCTTAATTTCCTAATGTTTGTGCAAAATGTACCCTTCACAAGTTTCCAACTGTGTCCCCGTGTTCTTGAGGAACTCATTTTAAAATACAAGTCTCGGTCCACTGTACTAATTCCCTTCATAATTTTAAACACTTCAATCATGTCACCTCTTAATCTTCTTTTGCTTAAACTGTAAAGGCTCAGCTCTTTTAATCTTTCCTCATAATTCATCGCCTGTAGCCCTGGAATCAGCCTAGTCGCTCTTCTCTGGACCTTTTCTAACAATGCTATGTCCTTTTTGTAGCCTGGAGACCAAACTGCCCCCCGTACTCAAGATGAGGCCTCACCAGTATATTATAAAGCTTGAGCAGAACCTCCTGTGACTTGTACTCCAGACATCAAGGCGCTATATAACCTAACATTCTGTTAACCTTCTTAATGGCTTCTGAACACTGTTGGGAAGTTGATAGCTTGGAGTCCACTATGACTCCTTAATCCTTCTCATAAGGTGTACTCTCGATTTTCCGACCGGCCATTGTGTATTCAAACCTAATATTTTTACTTCCTATGTATAATTCTTTACATTTACTGACATTAAATTTCATCTGCCACAAATCTACCCAAGCCTGTATGCTATCCAAGTCCTTCTGTAATGATATACCAGATTCCAAATTATCTGCTAATCCACCTATCTTGGTATCATCTGCAAATTTAACCAACTTGTTACTTATATTCCTATCTAAATCATTTATATATATTAAAAATAGCAGCGGCCCTAGCACTGACCCCCTGGTCACCACTCTTAACATCAGCCACTTCTGCTGAGGTTCCTCACACCATCACCCTCTTCTTTCTGTGTCTGAGCCAATTCTGCATCCATCTACAAACATCACCCTGAACTGCCACTTCTTTTAGTTTGATGCCCAACCTCTCATGTGGCACCTTATCAAATGCTTTCTGAAAGTCCAGATCAATAATATCATCTGCTCCACTTTGATCGTATCCTTTTGTTGCCTCCTCATAGAACTCCAGCCTGTTAGTAAACACGACCTCCCACTTCTGAGCCCACTCTGACTGTCCTGTCCTTGCCAGGTGTTGCTCAATCTTATCCTTAATAATTCATTCCATTAATTTTCCTGTGATGTTTTATGTTAAACTTACTGGCCTCTAGTTGTTTAGATCTGCCCTGTCACCCTTTTTTATATAATGAGATGACATATATTTATTGTTTTAGTAATCCAAATCACCAAATCACTGTTTAAACATTGTAAGGGACGGCTGGCAGTTTATCTCGGCCACGACGCCCCAGTAATGGAAGGATGGGGAAAAGCAGCTTATCAAGGACACTGCCTCCCCCAAGATGATAGATGGCAGCTTCCTTGCACTGCAGTGGTGCCCGAATGCCCGCAGGACAGTATAGGACTTGGAGTTCGGCAGCACAGCCCTTCTGGGTACCGTGGGTGCTGCCAGGGGACGCTGTGAGAAGTTGGTAGGAGAACAAACTCTCACCTGGCCCAGAAGTACTAATGGACAACAACAGAAGCCCCAAAGTACTTCTGGGCTGATTAAAAACCTAAGTTCACCAGCTGACCCAGAAATGCTGACAAGTCACATGGGAGGAAGAACAGAAGGACTTCCGGGTCAAGGACTATTTAACGGACTGCTGGAGACCCAGCAAGTGAGCCGAAGTTGGGAGGAGTAGGACAGAGCTTGCTGGGAGGTGTGCAGGAGAGAATTGTAGGATTAATATTGTGATTCATTTAATTGTTTATTGTGGTGGAGGTGCTTTGGGCTCAATTTACTGGAAAAGAAGAAATTAAACGACTTCTTGGTGTTTTTAAAATGTGTCTCAGTGTCTGTGTGTCGGGTTAAGTGCTGGTATAGCGCCATCTAGTGTTACAAGATTAAAACACAATCTGTACAGCAAAGATTAATCAACACAATCGTTTAAAGAATATAAAATGAGCCTTGACAAACACAAACTCGTCAACATATAAATGATACTCAATTGGTACATGGCACAGTATAAAATGACTGAATTATTAATTATTAATGAAGTGTTCGACACAAACATTTGTGACATTTCTTTTCTTTTACGTAGTGTGTGAGATCGGTACACATACAGCTGAGCGTGATACTAAATCAGAGGCCAATGTCACCTTGTAACACATATTTAAACACATATTTCAAGTTTAGTAGAGTGTAATATTTATATTATTGACAGCAACATACATAGATTAGCAGGTGCCCAGGTGCCCATGCGTTAAGATGGTCCCACTCGGTGGTTCCTTGTGTGGTGGGTGCGGTGATCCCATTGCTGTTTGAATGTTGAGTTGGGAGTTCCATTGAAGCCAAACGTTGTGTTCATGTCGTGGTGGCGTGTGTGGCGTGACTGAGAATGTCTCTGCTCTTAACACCAGACTGACATTTATAAAATAACGCGCTGTTTCTCATGCCGAGTTCAGTTCAGCCAGCTGTTCACATATCAAGTGTGCTTTCCTGCACCTCATCTGTTAAACTTCATGTGGTGTAAAGATTTGAGCCGCAGTGTAAGTTGACTCTTTCTGACGACTCTAAGAATCTTTATATCTTTATCAGCGTCACTTGATGGAGAATTGCACTGTTGAAGTCACGCCGTTTAATGTCACATTTGAGTCTCATTGTGACAGCAGACTACAACATAACTTGGAGACGCACTTACTGGGTGTCACACAGATGTTCTTGGATTTTAGAGAAAGCAGTTCAGCTTTGACGAGTTTTGGCTTTCTACCTTTGGACAGCTAACTGCTAATTGTGTGAATATGTTAACTGCGTGATGTCTGATATGCAGTAAGTTGTCTTCTTAAGGCTTGAAGAATTGCTGTAGCTCTTTATATTAATGGGACGTGATATTTCAAAATAAATGTTAAAACTGAATTCTCACAATTGTGTACAGTTTAGTGTAGAGCATGTTGATGAGTGATATTCATTAGATTTAATTAAAAATGTCCACCTCAGAGTTAAAATGTGTTGTTTTTAATACATTATCTTCAACTAAAGCACCCTGAAGTAAAAAGTAAAAGTAGTTTTGATAATGAAGTAAACCTTCATGTTGGTTTTCGTAAACGATAGTCAGTTTTCAACGTATCTGCTGAAGATTTCCGTGATATTGACTCCTATTCTTCAGTGATTTCTAACCAGATATTCTACTGGTTCTGCTCGCACTTCCTGTTATTTCTGTTCACCTGGCGTGGCCATAGCGCTAAATGTCCGCATTCAGAAGCCATTTAAATGATTTGGGACATCTGCACAGTTTTCGAAGAATTTTCTACCTGATCGGCCAACATTAAACAGTAACTCAGTATCTGAAGTGTAAAAATGCCTCAGCAGTAAAACTGAGCAGACTGCAGTTTTTAGAGGGGGACACACGCACGCACCCGCACACACACTGTAATAATAATAATTTTACGGCAGATCTGTCCTCTTTACAGTCCCATTTGTAATGAAATCCAGGAGGAAATCCAACAATATTGGTTATAACATCGTCAGGTTATTTTAATTTTTTGGGTTTTTCAATAAGCCCAATGAACTCCCGTTTGTTTCTCCTTCAACACATCAGTCGTCCTTACATTGGCAGTAATCTGAAATGTCCAGCGCTCAAGGTATGTGTGTATGTGTGTGTGTGTGTGTGTGTGTGTGTGTCTGGAAACGACCATTGGAGTGCCAGGAGTATCCCATGTAGATTTCACCCAAGAAAGAAATGAGTCGTCTGACCAGAGGAGCGGCAGAACCCACAACTGTCGTCAATTCATTCTTTGTAAGCTAACTTCTCTTTTATATTCCTCAAATAAATACATTTTCTTTTCTTTATCCCTCGGAGATTCCAATTAGGCGCATCGATGAGATGAATATTTCTAAATCCACAATTAAAAACTGTCAGCTTTCATGATTTCAGAAGCAGCATATCCAAGTCCTTCTCATCCACCATGAAAGAAGCGCTGCGCCGCCGCCTCCTCCTCCTTCCTCACCTGTCACGCCATCAGTCCCATCATAAAGGAGTCTCTCCGGCATGCGGAAGGTGCACGACCCCCTAGTTGATTGTCTCGGGTACGACCATCAGCACTGAGCGACCCTGCGCACCGCCTCTTCAACTCCTCGACTGGCTCTCATTTTCCAAGAGAAGGGTCTTATATCAGAGGCGGCGGTTAGCAAGGGTGGGTTTACGCTTTGGCTGAATACCTCGCAGGCACCAATTACAAGCCGGGAGTCGAATCGTAGAAATGCGACGTGACGCACAGGGTCTGTGGTGTGTATTACCGGGGGTCCGGAGGCTGCTGCCTGTTAAATTACATTACAGATTTCTGTAGCTGCATCATAACCTCCTGGTGCGGCCGAGACAGTGTGCTAGTTACTGTGCAGGGGGGCGCTTTCTGCTCCTGACTTTATGGCGCATTTATTTAACTGCAGCTCTGAGTCACAAGAGAGGGTCTGAAAAGGGGGGGGTGACAGTACAGGCAAAGAGAAAGGCTGACATACAAATGAGATAGATAGATAGATAGATGTGTAAGGCACTATATAATAGATCTATCTATCTATCTATCTGTCTAGATCTCCAGAATTCCTTTTCCTCCTCTTTTCTTCTCAGACTGAGAGCCCCTCTTTTTGGTGGCTGAGGGTGTTTTGCATATTTAAGACCCCAAAGTGAGTTTCTTTATCTCATCACAGCTCTGTACCTGCCGTCCACCTCCAACCATTCATTAAACGTGTGCTCCGTTTGTCTTTTTCATGACTGCAGCATTTTCTTCTTTCAAAATCTTTTTATCCAGTCGACTTGTCCTTTTTTCCTGAACAGACCCTAATTGTGTTTGCCTTCTTCTTCTTTTTTGTTTTTCACAAGTCCTCCCCAGTTCTCTTCTCTAATGTGCTGCACCAACTCTCCATAAGGTTGTGTCTACAGAAGCATTAAAAAGGTTCGCCTTTGGAGAAAGATTACCTTCTGGGAGACACACGAAGATTCTTTGTGGTGATTCCTGAGCTGCTCCAAAGGGATCATCAAGGATTTGCAGCTCTTTTATTGCAGGAAGATAAAACCAGCAGACCTGTGAGTGCCGTCTGATCATCATGTAAATACCGAGATTGATCCCAGCTCTCTGCGGCGAGTTGGCACCCTGCCCGGGATTGGTTCCTGCCTTGTGTTGGCTGGGATTGGCTCCAGCAGACCGCCGTGACCCTGTAGTTAGGATATAGCGGGTTGGAAAATGGATGGATGGATGATCCCAGCTCTTGTAATTACTAAATCAACTTTTTATTTTGATATGAATAGCTAAATTGGGGGAACCCTGAACCTGGGGATTCAAGAATTAATTCAAAAGCTGTTCTTAGCATTGACAGCCGATTATATTCAAAGCACATTTGTCTGTAATTTCAATGAACTCGGCCACCTCAGGTCAAGTAACCTTTGTGTTCCAGGCTAGATAATCGTTAGTTATGTTGTGGGTGTCAATCCCACTATACTTTTCCTTCATTGTTCAAAAGTTGAAATAAACTGATAAGTAAAAGAGCAAAAATCAGCATGTGACAAGAATATTTCACTATCATTCTGTCCTATGAAGGTAACACTCTGGAGATTAAAAGACAAAAACAGTCAATTACTGAGGCCACTGGCAGAATGCCGTGATGAACCGGAGATGAAGGAGACTCGACGTGGCTAATGGCTCACATTAAAGACCTCATTCTACTGTGTCCTCCTGTCATTGGGTGTAAAAACGCAGAGAGACACTCAGTAAGGAAAACAAGCGATTTAGGGAATATGAGAAATGGAGAAGGGAGATTGAAATGAACAATGATCATACAGTCCATCTTAAAACTAGACTGCCGACCCTAATCCGGGGTTTTCACATGTAATGACTTACTTCATGAGGTAGAAGTATAAAATAGATAAGAATATTTACACTAGTTATTTGAAATTTTCAAACGTGTGCTTCAATTTAAATGTTCAAAGTTTAAATATTCACGGTTCTAATAGAAATTTGTTATTTTTCACCCTCTAATGGAGGTCCGTAGAGGGCCTGTTCCCAAGTAAAAGATCAAAAAATCAAAAATAGCATCATATTCATAATGTCAGACCTTGAAATTGTCTAAATCCTAGTTTCCCAACCAGTGGGCTAAATCATGTTTGCCACTGGTGGGTCAAAAATCTTTTAAATTGAAGTGGGTAGCAGGTTGTGATTACAATTAATGATCACACTTGAATCACCAAGGGGGACCCCCTTCCACTCAAACAATCGCACTTTAAGCTCCATGGAGGAGTCTGATGGTTGTTTTTGAGTCAGCAAGGAGAACTGCACCCTCCTGCTCTGATGATCACACTTGAATCTCCATGGTGGAATCTGATGGTCATTTCAGAATCACCAAGGTGTACCCCTCCGTTCTGACAATTACACTCGAGTCACCAATTCCTGGGATTTCACGTGTTTGAAATCAACATTGTGAGGTTTATCTAAACACATGGATATCAAGCATCAGGGGCCTCATGTATAAACAGTGCGTACACACAATAATGTTGCGTACGAACATTTGCACATTCAAATCGCGATGTATAAAACCTAAACTTGGCGTAAAGCCATGCACATTTCCATGGTAGCTCATACCTTGGCGTACGCAAGTTCTCCGCTTGGTTTTGCAGACTGGAGGCACCCAGTGTCAAAGCAGTGCTACTGTTCCAGTGTGGTTACCCTTTCATTTCTAGGTCCACATCGCTGACCCAGCTTTATTATATACACTGAAACTAACTGCATATTGTTTATTAGTTTAATGCATCTGATTATAATTAACCTGTAACAATAGCCAAAGTATTCCAAATACCATAGCTGCTTTAGCGTTGTTACTCTCACTGCACCGTCTTCTTCTTCTCCTTTGAACTGCTCCTGTTAGGAGTTGCCACAGCGGATCATCTTTTTCCATATTACTTTCACTGCACCACTTGAAGTATTTATATCACTGTATCTGAGTGTAAATCACAGCTCTACAGCAGCTGATCTGAAAGAGAATTATCAGGATACAGCATCAAGCACACACTGCCTCAGCCGTGCTGTCTATTGAACTGCACTCATAGGGCAAACGCTTCAGAGCCTTTCCTATCGGACCTCGCGGTTCCCAAACAGTTTCATCCCAAGAAGTCTAAACGCACTCAATCAGTCCATTAAGTGCTTCTTGTAGAACTGTCTGTACTTACAAGTACAATCACCTCAGTGTAAACTTGCACTACAGTTATAATATTGAACAACCTGAGCCACTTTATAAAGCACGTATTTACCGATGATGACGATATCATTTTTA
>NW_024378255.1:0-43566 GCF_016835505.1 Polypterus senegalus
GGCAGAGCCCGAACTTAATCCCGATTGTACATCTCTGGAGAAATCTTAAAATGGCTGTGCACCGGCGCCCTATCCAACCTGATGGGCTTGAGAGGTGATGCAAAAAGAATGGGAGCGGCCGGTGGTGTGCCAAGCTTGGGTATTATTCAAAAGACTTGGGCTGTAATTGCTGCCAAGGTCATCTACAAAGTTTTGAGAAAAAGGCTGGAATACTTATGTACAGGGATTTCTCATTTTTTTATTTTTATTAAATTTAAAAACCTCAAGTAAATTTTTTCCTTGTCATTAGGGGGTGTTTTTAGAATTCTGAAAAAAGGAATTTAATCCTTTTTAAAAATTTTTAAACCTAAAAAATAAAAAAATCGCGGGAAATCCCCGAATATTTCATAAAACTTTTTGCCCCCAGATGGTTTGGTTTTTACAGAAGCTCCTAAATAAATATTTACACAAAAAAAACAGACACACCTGGGGTCAAAACCCCCGAAAAGCTAAAACAGAGGGCTAAAATTTTGACGGCGTTGTCTGAGTGAGGCATTATACAGGTGTGTTGCTGTCAGTATAAAAACCCCCAGTAGCGTTTCGCCCTTCCGAATAATTCAGTTTTATATGCCCGAAAAAAGATGTGCAGCTTTGTTTATAATGTACTTAGTTCTTTAATTCTCTCCTTTCTAATCCCCAGGTGGTCCAGTTCCCATACATCCCCTTTTAATTTCTGTGTTGATTCATATGCTTGTCTTGAAATTTTTCCAATTCAGCACACCACATTAGAAAATTGTAAAAGTTGTAAAAATTTAAAAGAAACCTACCCTCAAAAGGAACACAATTTCCCAAAGGAAAGCACCTCCCCTGCCCCCTTGTCTATTTCCTCTGTTATGGGACCAGCCCCCCTGTCTTGTTTTGGAACTCCCAAGTACTTGTGGAATCCCACCTGGCATCCCTCTGAATAGTGATCAGAAAACTGTAGAGGCTGTTTCGTAGTAAAAGTCAATGTCCAGTTCCTTTGTTTGATGATGAAAAGTTGCATAATTTTTTTTTGCCCCAAAGAACAAAAGTTCTAAACCTGACTCCCATACTGCCTGCGTTTGGGAAAAACAGATCTAACCCGGGTTCTGCAGCCCCCTTAAAAACCCAAAGGTGAGGCCCCCCCAACTACCCTCATTCGGGGTGGCCCCTGAGGCGAGACTCGGGTTTCTTTGGAACTACAGACTGGGATATTTGCTGGGATCACATAGTGGAACTTTGAAGGGCTGTTGAATGCCAACTGATTACATCAACTTCTGTATGGTTGTAGTTCAGGTAAGAACGTATGCTGCTATGCTAACAACAACCAGGGGTTTTAAGTGACATAAAGGGGCCTTTTGAACCAGAAGAAAGGGCTTTTAAGGGGGGATCGGAGCTAAAAGGCGTGCAGAAAAACCGAGTCCAGCTCAGGGGGGAAAAGAGCAGTACAGGGGGCTGGAGCAAAGTTGCCAACAGCTGAAGGAAGGGGAGATGGGATGAAGTTATCACTGGCTGCGCTGGGGGGTCCACCCGGAGGGGCGTGGAAGGCAAACCAAATGAACAACTTCTTTTGGTTTGATCACTAACCCCCTCACCTCGGTGTACTGCATCCCCCAACCATCCTTCTGCTGAAAGAAAGGTGAAACTCCCCCCCAAAAATTCCCCCAGCCCATGTGAGCAGAGGCTGAAAGACCTCGTGCCAGAAAAGCAGCGGGCCCAGATGGTTTTTGCCCGACTGCTAAGGTGTCGTTGGAAATGGGGAGCCCCTAAAACCCCCAAACCTGAGCCTGGAACGGGGAAAATCCCAAGGCTTTGGAAAACATCTTTATCACCTGTCCCAAAAGTATCCGTCCTAGTGGCTGAATGACTTCGGCCTGTTCTTGGGCGTCCTTTGATAAAGACCATGGGCGGCTGCTGCCCCCACCTGGGCCCCGGTCCCACGCCCTCGACCCTCCGTTCCCCCGGGAAAAGGGTGGGAGGCGGGGGATCCCATCATCTATATGCTCCCCGCCCCTCCCCCCCTGGACAGGGGCAGTGGTGCAAAATTATGTTTTGGACTTCTCTAGCGCCTTAAACACCATCCACCCTCTGCCCCTTGGGGACAACTGACTGAGATGGGCATGCTACCCTGGTGGCATGGATTGTGGACTATCTTCAGACAGCCTAAATTTGCGTCTTGGGAACTCAGGTTTGACATTGTTTTCCCACAATCAGGGGCGCCCGGGGCTTCTTTCTCGGTCCTGTTCAATCTTATACATCAGACTTTCAATTGATTGGCCCTGCCCCAAAGCGTTTGCTGATAACCCTGCTATTGTGGGCTGCATCGGGGGTGGGCGGGGGATACGGGAACTAATCAAAGACTTTGTTAATGTGCGATTAAAACCCCGCACTTCCCGAAAACCAAAAGAGCTGGTGGTGGTTTTAAGGCCCGGGCCCCCTCATGGACCCTGGATCATCAGGGTGACTGTGTGCAGAGGTGCAGACCTAAAATATCTGGGAGTGCAGCTGGATGACAAATTGGACTGGACTGCCAATACTATCTCTGTGAAAGAAGGTCAGGCAGACTATATTTTCTGAGAAGGTTGGCATCCTTAAACATCTGCAGAAAGATCTGCAGATGTTCTACCAAAGGGTTTGGGGCGGTCCCTCTTCGGGGTGGTGTGCTGGGGTGGCAGGATAAGATAAAAGACACCTCCGCCTGGAAAAATTTGTTAAAAGGCAGGCTTTTTGTAGGGTAAAATTGGACAGTTTGACATCTTGGCAGGCGGCGGGCATTAAGAAAACCCCTGTCAATTAAAAATCCACCATCCATTAACGGATCATCCCAGGCAGAGGTAGCTTCTGAAAATTCCTGCTTCACTGACAGACGGGGAATCGTTCCTCCCCCCTATGACTCTTCAATTCCCCCGGGGGAGAAAATTTAACATTACTCAAATTTTTGTCTGTTTTTTTTTATTTTATTTTTCTTTTTTATTACTTTTTTAATTTAATATTTTTTCTTTTGTATAATTATGCTCTGGATTAGGGAATTTCCCCTTGGGATTAATAAAGTATCTATCTATCTATCTATCTATCCTCTGTTTTAAATTTTTCTAAAGTATTATCATTGATTTAATAACCCCTCAACAACATCTTGTCAATGGCTAAGACGCCTACCTCTGCTTTAATGTCTATATCCTTCAACATCCACATTCCCCCTAAAAAAGGGTTCATAGTGTTTAAACCCGCCCTTATCCTGTTTTTCATTGGGACACTTTTTTTTTTGGCACTCAAATTTTTTGTCCTCTGACAGCATGATTTTTTGGTGCATCTTTAGAACTCCCCATCTCCCTTTCTTTTTTTCATAAATACATTTCTTCGTCTTTTTCTCCCCATGAGCTTTTTATAATGTCCTTCATGCCAATGGGGGTGCCTTCCCTGTTCTGTGGCTTATCGTTTTTAAGTGTTTTGGTCAAAAACCGATCACTAAAAATTTTCCCCTTGTCTTTCTATTGAATCTTGAAGTTTTTTTTAAGTGAATTATGGAGTAAAGTTGAACAACAAATTTTCCCTAACCCCTTTTCCCACATCTTCTTCGCTTTCAATCTGGTTTTTTATCTGAGCAAACATATACACACTGCAGTGTTTGTGATGGGTTTGGACTTTAGAGAATATTATAAAAAATTCTGGGGGAGACTTTTTTAGATGATTTCACCTCCCGGGGAAATTTCAGGTCCCCGGATAGACTTTTCCCAAAGAGATTTTGACAAGCCCCGGCCTCCTCAAAACTTTTAACTCGCTCAAAGTCAAAATCACTTCTCATTTTGGGGAATCTATTGTCAGACACATTTCCTGTGGTCGAAAAAAAAAACAAAAGTAAAAGACAAAGTACAGTGATCCCCCTTTATAGGCCCCGACCGCTGCTTCCTCCATGGATTTAAATGTAAACATATCTAAATATATATCACAGATTTTTCCTTTCCCGGGTTTCTGGACAATGGGTTTTTTAATTTATGGTACATGCTTCCTCAGTTTGTTTCAGTTGATTTCATACAAGGGATGTTTGGCGGATGGCTTAGAAGCCCCCAATAGGCATGTATTACTTTTAAAAATAAAACTCCTCAATGATATCGATATGCTTCCGTCGGTTGCTTGATTTTTTGCTTTTTTTGTCTCTCCCCCTCTCTGCCTGGGGGGGGCTGTGAGCAGGGGCTGTTTGCCTAAAGGATCCCCCGCTCCTCAAAAATGCATTTTCCCGGTGCTTTGGCATATTTAAAAAAGCCCAAAAAACGTTTGATTTTGTTTTTTGCTTTTTCTGCTCTCTCTCTCTCTCTCTTGTTCTCTCCCCCCCCGCATTCTTTAAAGGGAAGATATGTTTGCATTCTTTTAATTGGAAAGAACTGTCATCTCTCTCCTCTAAACCAGGTTTAAATTTTTGACTAAAGGGTGTTATTTCATCTCGGGGGCTCTAATAATGTTAACAGTGGGGGGGTTTTAAGCGTTTAAAAATCTGTATATAAAAATAACCATACAACGTATGGTTTCTCCAGATTTTCATCTTACGGGGGTTCTGGTATCAAACTCTGCGATCAAGGGGGGATTACTGTAGAACTTTAAAGAGGTTCAAAAAATGTTGGGGTAAACATATGCAGATCAGGTTAGAATTATAAAAAGTAGAAAAGTTAAAAATTTTAAAAAAAAACTGATGCGCTAATCGATCTTTACTAACAAAGGGAAAGTTATTGGTTGGTGAAATAATAGAACAGTGAAAAGAGAATATATGGACGTAGGTGCTATGACAGAAATACATTTATTGTTTGGCTTTTAGTGGAGACAAATTTTAATTCCATCATGGAAAAGTAGTGTTTCTTCCCAATGAAGAAGCCTACCCACAAATTAAAAGATTTGTTGTTTGGTGAAAGTGAAATCCACATAAGCAGAGATGCAAAGTGGCTGGCTTTAAAGCAGGCTGGGGTTCAAAAGTGAGCAGGGGCAAACCCCCTGTTTTTAAAATAAAATTTTATTGACTGTGTGAAAAGAGTATATTTTCCCCTTAGAACCTCTTTCAGTCAGAAACCCGACAGTTTCATGTGTTTTTAATTTCTCTTATTGGGGAAGAAGCATATTTTTTATCTGGCAAATTTTTACCTGTATCCCTTCTGGCGTAAAAAAAAGGGTAAAAAAAGGGTAATGAAAAATTTCACGATTTATAATTTTGAAAGCAAAAAGTGTTTTAAAAAAGATCGAAGGAGTACTTTGAAGGTGGTTAAATGAAAAAATAGAGAGAAAGGCAGAAAGCTTAAATGATGGGAGATAGCAAAAGGAAGTGCAACAGCTTAGAAAAAGGGTAGGTAAGGACAGCTATGAAAAAAGGAAGAAGGGGGAAAGGCTGTTGGTCAGATGACATACCTGTGGAAGCAGGGAAAGGTTTAGGAAAATGGCAGTGGTTTTTAATGCAATTTTGGGAAAGTGAGAGGATGCCTGAGGGGTGGGAATTCTGCCTTAAGAATAAGGGCGGGGCAGAATGGTAACTACACAGGGATAAATTGATCATCTTTAGCAAAAATTGCGGAAAGAGTTAGGTTAAGCTGGGTTAAAAAGGGGATTGATTGCGAGCAGCAGTAGGGTTTTAATTTTGGGAAGAGCATTACATATGTGATTTTTGCTCAAAATTTGGAAAGTATAGAAAGGCCAAATGGATTGCATTGTGTCCTTCTGGATTTGGGAAAAAACATATGACAGGGTGCCTAAAAAGGTTTTTTGGTATTGTAGGGGATTAGGAAAGAAAGCATGTAAAATGCCCAGGGATATGTTTGATAGAAGTGTGGCGTGGTGAAGTCTGCAGTAGGAGTGATGGATCATAAAAATGGAATGGGATAATCTCGGTGAGGGGCCCAGCTCTTTCTTATTGAAATGGTGATGGGGGTTGACAGAATAGATTAGACAAAGTCCCCATGGATAATGTTGCAGATGACATTTAATCTTCAGGTAGGGACATTTGGGAGACCCTGGGGGGTGGAATATACCCTAGAGAAGAGAAATGAAGGTTAGTAGGACCAAGACAGCTGTGGGGGAGGGAGGTCAGAGGAATGGTGAGCTGGGCGGTTCTGACGGGTTTTTTTTGGGGGGCAGACAGAAAGGGGAAGGGGGCACATAGGGGAGGTGGGAAAGGGGGGGAGGTTAGGTGGTGATGGGGTGCTCTGGATAACTTTTTTTGTCATGTCATTGGATTGCACTTTGTCAGGCCTCTCCCCAAAGACCCCCCCAACGGGTGTCCCACCTGGGCTAACTTCTGCTGGTGTGCTTTTGGGTCACTGGGGCCGCCCCTTCTGACTCCCCGAAAAAGGTGGCAACCCCTCAAGGGAAAACAAAAATAAAACAAAAAAAAAAATAAAATATTCCTCATCAGTTATAACAACAAAAAACTGACTTTTACCTTTGGTGGCCTTTTCAAAAATATTAAACCCCAAAAACCCTTTAAAATTTTGCTTTAAAAAACAAAAAAGGGTGGGAAGTTTAAAAAAACATAAGTCTTGAAAAATAAAACTAAAAAAATAGAAAAAAAAAAATAAATAATAATAAATAAAAAATCCCTCAATCTTTACAAAACAAATAAATTTTATCTTAATTGGATGGCCTAAATTTTCAAATAAAATTTCAAAATAAAGTAAAAAATAAAATAAGACCTCTCAATATATCCCAAAACTAAAAAATCCCGCCCCCGGGAAAAATGTTTAAAGAAGCAATGAAAAAAAAAAACATTTTGAAAATACGTAACATGATTGTCAATGTAATTGTTTGTCACTGTTTAGTATGAGTGTTGTTGTCAAAAATATATATATATATATATATATACATTTACACACACATACATAAAAAAATATATATATATATATACATATCTATACATATAAAAATATACATACATATATATATCTACATATATAAAATACATATACACACACACAAAATACAACACACATACAACCAAAAACACAAATACATATATATAAAACATACAACACACTTTTAAACTTATATCATATACATACATATCTACAAAATACACACACACAGCTATTTTTTATCAGTGCTGCCTTGTTAAAAACGTTTCCCTCTTGGAAGTCTGCGTGGATATTATGAACTTTGTATTTGTTCAAGTTCTTTTAAATTTTAAATGAAGGAATTTTTTTTGTACAGAAATATCTTTTTGGGAGGGAAAGGTAAAAACAGACGGGAAAATTATTTGTGAATAAATCAACTCCCCCAAACAACATAATATTTTCTCTCCAAAAATTTTTCCCCTAAATTTAAAATTTGAAATAAAAAGTTTTAAAAGAAAAAAATTCCCTTTCTTTTCTTTTAATTTTTTAAAAAAAATAAAAATTTGATTTAAATATCCCAAAAAATTTTTTTCTCTCCCTTAAAATATATCCTGTCAAAATGTACAAATTCAAATATAACATGTAAAAAAAACCCAGAAATATAAATGAAATTGTTCTTTTCAGCAATAACAAAAACAAATCATTCATTTCTTTGCTCATATGTCATTTTAACTGGGCCCTGGCATCTTTTTTTACAGGTTGTTTCTGTTTGCTGTAGGTTCTGTGTTGTGGGAAATTTTCAGGATGGATTGGGGTGTATCAGTGGGGCGACTCCCCTGTGTGTTTTTTTAGTCTTTATCAGAGAAAAGCTTCTCCACACAGATATGTGCTCCCCAAAATGCCCAAAGGGTTCGGGACCCATGTGGGCGGACTTTTTTTTTCTTGAAGTCCGCGCCGTGCAAACTCAGTGCGCTCAGTTTATCACAAAGTCGTTTGGGGAAAACCGTGGCGACGTTTAACATTATTTCCGGGGGAAAATGGGCAAAGGGGCACTGGTCATTTTTTCTCCCCTAAAAAAGCTTCATTGAAATCACTTTGTGATTGTCCGGTTAAAACGTCCCCTGAGTGTCAGTTCTTTTTAATTATGCGCCTGTATTTTCATTGCATTCAGGTTAACCTGATGTTTTTTTCTCATAGTGCCGTCTTAGATTAAATTCTGTAATTTCAGCCACAACCCACATAGGGGACCGGGGTTCAGAAACATTTACCTCCCCTCGGTTTTTAAAAAGGGTCTATTTTCAAATCCTTTTTTTCTTCGCATCTTTTGAGCTGCCCTTTTAAAGATTAATTTTGGTAAGTGTTGGGCAGCTGAGGGGTGCATTATGGGATCTGTAGTTTTTTTGTTAAGGCCCTTCATACCGGGCTTTTTAATAATACAGTATATAAAAGATCTCCCGGGGGGGATATAATTACCCCGGGCGGATTGGGGCCCTTGGTTTACACATATGGACTAAATAAACTTTAAAAGATATATTTTTTTAAATGTTTGGCGCGATAGGTTGTGTCGCCTGCTCCCCAATAAATCATCCTTCCCCCTCTTACTTTTTACGTTCATCTAATGAATACACTGGTATGGCTTTTCCCAAAAAAATCTTTATGGCGAAAAAGTATCCATTTTTAGTATGTAGATGGGTTATATATATATACATATTATATATATATATATTTTGTGGGGGTAGTGTTTAAAAACTATGAAAAAGAAAAGGGGAAAATTTTAAAAAAAACGTAACGACTGTCAAATACGTTTTGTTTTGGGGTGTTCAGTTTGCTGTCATCAAGGTTTGATTATCATTTTTCTTTCAATCAGGTTTATTTGTAGGATGTGTTGTGTTCAAATTACATTCCGTGTTTGTCAATCGTTGTAAAAATGACGGTTTCATTCATCGATTGTTTCTTTTCCCTCAATGAACAGCTGTTTCTTCTTTATCCAGACCTGAAAACACTGCGCAGTTTTTACCCGTCTTCCTTTAAACGGGACATTGCTTTTCAACGTTCTTTTTTTTGGTTTTTGAATATGCTTTATGTTGGGGGCTTCATATTTTTGCTGCCTTTTTAATTTTATGGTTTTGTTCAGCTCTTTGGAACTGTTGCCTTTTATCTTTCCTCCGTCGTTCGTGGCCCTCGGTGACATCATCGAAGTTTTTCCCCGCTGTGCTGGTGCCATCTCGTGCTATGTCCATGCTTTTTTAATGTCACCTTGTCCTGGCATTAAAAATTTCTCCTTTTCGCTGAGTTTTTGTAAACACCACCCCGACCATCTCATCTTCCTCTGCTAACACAGTCTAACCCCTGAATATTTGGGGGGGTTTGCTTTGGATTCGGGACGGCGGCCTTTATGGGCAGGACTAAATTCAAGCCCAGCGGAATTCTATGAACTTAATTTAAAATGTAGGTTTACATGTCTTTTTTTCTAAATAGCAGAAGTCATGAAAAATTTTTATATGTCACTATTTTCCTTCTTATTGTTTGTCCCTTTTCAATTATATAATCATTTTTCTTCAGCCTTTTTTTAGGTCTTCCCGGTTTCTATGTACTGCGTGATTCGTGGGAGGGGTGATGATGTCACCGCGAAACTCCCCCCGGGTTGGCTCATCTCCATTACAGTAAATGGAAAAACTGCTTTCCCTTTGCCATTGCGCAAAATTTCGATATAAAAACCCGCCCCTTTTTAAAAGGGAAACTGTAAGGATGAACCGAATTTCAGCTTCCACCCACCGGGAAATTGGAGTTGTGATGAGTCAGTAGTGAGTGAGTGAGTGAGGGGGGGCTTTTCCTTTTAAAATATAGATTTACAAAACTAAAAGGGTTGGCATAGTAATTAAAAAAAAAAAAAAAAAAAAAAATTCACCATGTCTTTTCCCACAATTTAAAACTAATTTGTAGAACCCAAAAAGATTTAGAACTGAACATTTGAACTGTTTTTCTTTTTTTTTTTTGTTTTTTTGCATCCTGAACCCCTGTTTTTTAATAAAAGTCCCCTCTCCTTTCTCCTCAATCCACTCTACAACAACAGTCTCCATTTTCCCCTTTTCAAAAACTCTTCCCAAAATTTATCATATCCAAGTTATTTGTTTATGGACTTCTCATGGGCCAAGATCCCAAAAATTTCCCCTTTCTTTTATGTAACATGGTTTTGGCTTTGGGGGTTGGACCGTGACTAAGTGGAGAAGGAACCCCGCTGAAAACACACCAATTACCCGGGGTGACACTTTTCAACTCAGGAAGGCTTTTGTCTCCTGCGGGGTTTACCCCATGGGCAGGTCTGTTTCCTTTAAACATTTTTTAGCAGCATCTGTTTTCCACAAGAACCTTTTTTTTAGACTTACAACATCTGCTCTTTACCCTCACAGCCAGAGGGTGCAACAGGGTGGGATCTGAAATCGCCAATTTGGGTGCAAAACTAGATATGACTCTCATCAGGGCAAATTCTTGTGTGAAAATCTGTTTCCATTTCAAATGGCCCCGTCAAGGGTTTGAGCAGGAAACTTTTCAGAAACTGATGGGGGAAAAGGTAGGGTCACCCGGGCCTTTTGGAATTGAGAGCACAACACTTTGGGTTTTGCTCATTGTTCTCCTTCTCTTTATTGGATTTTACTTTTCTAATCAGGGTGCCTCCCCCAAAAGTCATCCTCACGGATGGTTTTTTAAGTCAGGTGCACTAACAACCTCAGAACACCAATCAATGACGGACTTTGAATAGCATTTCTGGTTTTAAGACACCAAGCACCCGCACTGGGAACTTTCAATCTCAAAGTGTGCCTCTTAATTTGGCATGCCCGGCCTGATGCCTCGGGACACAGGTCCTGCAACATCATCATCCTCTGTCATCTCGATGGGTACTAAAGGTTTTTTCTTTTGTTTTCCCCAGTGCACCTTTACCTCAAGGTTCCATCTGATCTCAACAACCTTTTTAGACGGTGCATCATGGTTTTGCACATGTGGTGGTGAAAAAAAATTTGGAAGTGAACTAGATGGCTAAAAAACTTTTTTTCCCGGCTCATTCTGCAAGGCATGCACAGCCACTAAAAGGAGTTGGTTTTTGTACAGTGGATGTATGGACATTCTGTCAAAAAATTTTTTGGGGCGAGCTTGGCCCCGTCTAACCCCACTCATCCGAACCCCATCTAAACACTGGTTAATATACTGTCCCTTAGCCAGCATCAGAAAGGGTTTTAACATCTCAGAGGTGATGCTCTGCAACAAGTTTTACAAATCAAGCAACCCAATAAGATGCTCCTCTGGCGGTTTCTGACAAACCGTATTATCCAAACACATTTTCCACGACCCATCCCCGGTCCCATCCCTTTTAAAAAACCCTCAAATCAACACTTTCATATTTTTTCCCGGCTTTCCCCAACACCATGTCAGCCAGTGTTTGGATAATTATTTTGGATATCCTTAAGTGTATTTTTCATTTTTTTGGGTACCCTTAGCAATGCTTCTACTTTTGTCCTTCTCTTATATTCCATATTTTAGAAAAAAACCAACTGTCATCATCATTACCCCTTGCATCATGTCTCAAAGTTTCTCTTCCCAAAACCCCAAATCATTCCAAAAAAACCTTACCCTTTCGATACTCTTGACATAGTAATGGTTTTTTAAGTTGTGTTTTTCCAGCCCTTTAAACCCCAGTCCCTCCTGTGGGCCCCTGTGCTTTATGCTCAGTCCGAAGGTTAAACATACACATGGTTGGGCTGGACACATGCCTCTTGCCCCCTTTTCTCGATCAAGTGTTGCTTTCCCGTTGTTTAAAAACCCGTTAAAAGGGAAAAACCATCCCTCCATTAAAGGGGCTGCCTATTTCCGACAGAAACAGTACATAGGCCCCTAAAAATACTCCAGCCTGTGGGTTAAAGCGGTACCAGGCAGGGTTGAATGATCTTAATGTTGTACCACCAAATACCCCTTTGGGTAACTCCCCGTATTGCTGGGATGGTGTATTACCATTTAACTCAGTGGGGACAGGGGGTTTGGGGCAATTGTTGGCAGAGGTACGGAGAACCAGTGCCTGTTGATGCCACAGGAGTAGCATGCCAGCCCCTCTTTTTGATGTCCCCGCCATCATTGCTACTGTTGGTACTGCAGGGGCACACTTTTAAAAACAATAAAGGATGCATCTCACAGTGCTTTCCCCTTTTTGAGGGTGGAAGCTGGTGGAAAGTGAATAATCTTTTCTAAAATCGCTGGGATTACATCAGTATATGAAGCAGCTTTGGTGCAGAGTTGAAACTGAGGCTGGGCTTTTTTTTGGGTCTGGACAAACACTCACAGGTCCTCCCGTCAGCTCTTCGCGAAAAAGTGGTGCTTGAGGAAAAAAAAAACCTTCTCTGCCAGACTGAAACTGTGGAAAAATGGACTAGTCCCCCTTACTGTACAAATATGTATTTTTTTTGTTTTGTTAATTATATCACGGTGCTATGATGTTGGGACAAATTTGCTGCTTCCTCAAAGCCTCCCTTTTTCACCCCTGCCCTGCCTACTTAGAAACTTGACACGGGGCATTTCATACAACAGTGATTGGATGTTTAGCTGGGGGAGGTGATTGGGGATCTCTGCCAGTGGTGTGTGACCTGTGCACAAAAACCGGAGGGGAAAAAAAGCGAAAAGAGGTGAAACCAAATTCATTTGTCCTTTTTATGGATTTTTCAGCTACTGTAGTAAATCTTTCCATATTCAGTTTTGGGGCAATCTATTATTTTCTTTCTCCTTCTAAAGTTTGATTTAAGGGGGAGGATGTTTGTTTAAAGGGGGATTCCCCCTTTTACGTACAGCTGGCCCCCATGGGGGTTTTAGAGTAAAGTTGGCAAGGTTGGATGGTTTAAATACTTGAAATCAATAGTGCGGAGTAATAGGACTTATGGAGTGAGGAAAAAAGAGTTCTACAAGTAAAGGTTTGAAGCATATATCTGTTAGCACATTTCACAATGAAAATGTACCTGTCTATAGATGTGCTTGGGTGATGCAAAGGTAGAGCTGCTGCTTCTCAGTGAAGAGGTTTCTTGGTTTGAGTCCCAGTTCACCCACGCATTTCAAACATCTGCTATACATTTCCTACAACTCATTGCAAGATAACATCCACACAGACTTGAGCAGTGAGAATTTTGTTGTGTGGTGATTTTAAGCTGACTGAATGGAGATTGGTGAGTACATTCTGCTGTGCTAATTGACATTTGCAAAATAAAAGTGCTTACTGTATCACTTTGCAATTACGTGGTGATAAGGAACTGTGAAGAAAATTAAAGTAAGCCTGGGACAAAATTTGCAGGCTTGAGTTCTAGTGTTAATGCATGGCCAGTATAAAAAGGAATGTGGTATACACACTTAAAATGTCCTTAGCACATTTAAAATCATCCAAGTTTTGTTTTTTCTAGCATTCATTATTAAAATCATTTATACACTCTTTGCATATCATGCTTATATTTATTTATTCTTTCTCAATTTGCTGCACATTAAGATGTCTATTTACTTACACACTGTGTTTGAAACCAATCAATGCACAAAAATAAACAAAGAAACTCTAAGAAGTAGGTTAGCTGCTTTAGGTTTACACTCTGCTCTCACTTTACCGATCAGGACAAACAAACATCCAACAGCCTCTGATAATGCAAGCCTTCTGAAATCGACACAATCCAGCTCGGCTCCACACTGGGGTCTCTGTTTCAAGGATACTCTGAGCCATTAACAACGAGAAAAAATATTGCATGGTGATATTATTCTGTGTAAAATGGGCACATGGCAAAAACATAAGCAAGCATTCCTAGGAAAACCTGCACAGACACAAAAGGGAAAAAATAGAGACTTTACACAGAAAGCATCCAAGTTTGAACCTTCACTTCTTATTTCCAGACATTGGTGCTAATCCTGTGCCATCTATACTACTACTACTTAATAGTTCACCTGACAACTCCTGTCTAAACTATTTGAATCAATATGTGAATGTGAAGTGTCCTTCACTTTTGCATTCTATTTAGATTAGCTGCCGCACATACACACAACTAGTATTATCTATGCTCCATACACATTCAGCACTTCTAAAAGCATCACAGTGTACTCAACTTCACATACACACACACACACCAGTAGCATTTTTTATTTTTGAAGGGAAAATTTCCTTCCTTGTATTTTATAATTATCAAAAGAACATTTTTTCCCTTAAAAGCTTGATCAGGGTTTAAAGGAAAGTGTTTTGCAATTTACAAACATTTTAATTAGCAAAAGAGTAGATGTTTTCATTTTACCAAATATTACACATATTCAGAACCAATATTCTGACCCAAATTACAGAGCTCTGTTAACTTGCATCCGATATTTCAAAATTTATGTGCACCATATATATTTTCAGCAAATGCTTGAATGATCAGTTTAATACCAGCATTTTTTAAGACCAAGAAATCCTAGTCACACGTAATTTCTTGCTCACAATTTTTGTTTTCAGTTGCAATAGTCACAACTGCAACACTCACACTTTATTATACTCAAATCGCACTTATTCCTCATTTTGCCCTGCTATCTATTTTCTGTTACAGCTGTCCCTCTTTACTCTTTTCTCTTTAATAATAATGAAATTGTTTACAAACAAAACCAAAACACAAACATTCTTATAGATATTAACACTTTTTTACATTTGTGTTTTTCACAGTACTTGTGTATTTGCATAAATGCATACCAGAATTTAACAGTCTGTTCAAACACCTTTTGTTCTGTCAGTTTATTTAGCTGCAAGTTCAAAAGAGGACAGATTTTTTTTTTATATTTTATTGATTTATTAAAAGCAAGTAACATTCCATACAAGCCTGTCAAACTTGACAAGCTACATTCACATCAATGAAATGAGAGAGACCAAGGCCAACAGCCAGAGTAAAACTTTAAGAGTTGAAAAAAAAAGGGCGACAAAATCCTTTTTCCCCCAATTTAAGTGCTTATTCTAAAATGTTATTGATCCTACAAGGTTTAAAAGGTTTGAACAGATCCTCTTAAGTGAGAATTAGATTTTTTCCAATTTCAAATAGTATATAACATCAGTTCCCCAATGACTTAAGAGGTAGATTAGGATTCTTTCAGTTGAGTAAGATAAGTCTTCCTGCCAATAGTATAGTAAAGGCAATTACGATTTGTTTGTCCTTGTCCACTTTAAGCCCATCTGGGAGTTCACTAATCACAGCTGTTATTGGATTAGGAGAATTGTGACATCAAGAGCTATCTGAAAGGCATTTAAAGATTTTGGCCCAGAATGATGTTAATTTGAGTGCGTGCCCAAAACATATGGCCCAATGAGGCTGGAGCTCGATTGCAACGTTTGAAACTTTTGGACAATTTTAAATGAGACAAATGTGCTCGATAAGATTTTAAGTTGAGTAACTGTATAGCTTTGGGCATATGGACATAAGTGAGTTCTGTGCCTAAATGCTTTCCAGTCCTTTTCTGAAATGTTGAGTAAGACATCCTTTTCCCACTGTAATTTGGGATATTTGAAAGGAAGGGCTTTAAAATGTTTTATATAATATAGAAATGCTTTCTTGAGTCCTTAAGACTGATCAATATTTCTTCGAATAAAGCAGGTGAGAAAAATTGGACAGATTTTGTTAGCAAAGTTTCTAATTTGAAGGTAGTGGAATAATTGTGTTGATGAAAAGTTAAATATGTAGTGTAATTGTGGGTAGGATGCAAAGACATTATCTATGTATAAATCTCTTTGTGATTTAATCCCCCGTGTTTTGCAAACATTAAAAACTGTGTACGTTTCAGAGGGTGGAAAAAGGTGGTTATCATGCAGAGGTGCCATAGATAAAAGCTCTATTTTGAAGTACTTCCTACATTGGTTCCATATTCTGAGTGAATACCAGCACAGTTGGGTTATTAGTATATGACAACTTATTTTTACTGGCATACATAGCAAGGAGTATAAAGGAGTACTGCAGGATTTTATTTCTATTACGGACCAAGCCTGTGTGTGTTCATCTCATTGTGTCAGTGTCCAGGTTATTATAGCTTGTATATTTGCCGCCCAGTAATAATATAGCCATGCCACCTTCTGCCTTAGGTTTTTGCTTAGGGTTGCCCTTTGGATACGTGGATATTTTGAATTCCAAATAAATGAGAGAGGTTATGAGCACGTGCTGATACAGTGCATTGCCGCACCCTCCACTGACAAACAACTCAGTATCCCAGATTAGGACCCAAGTGCAGCCATACAGCGGGTGGCACCTCAGCACCACACTGGTTCAGATGGAATAGAATGAGTGTTTTTATGGTGGCTGGAGTGCCAATTCTTCTTGCCAACCCCAGGTTTTCCTGCAGGTTGGAGGGCCTACATGCAGAGCTGGATGCAGATTAGCTCATCCCAGGATGGAAATAAATGGGGTTATGATTGAATCTAACTTCTTAAAAATTTGTTAATGTATGTGGGAATGCTTTGAAATAGAAAAAAGCTTAGGAAGGATATTCATCTTGACAATGTTAATTCTTCAGCTAAACTGAAATGAAAGGTGACCATCTGTCCAAGTCTTACTTATTTTTTCCAAGCAGACAGCAAAATTTTGTTGATAAAGAGCTTTATGTTTACTTGTGATGTTTACCCTAGGTATTTCAACTGATTTGCAATGATAAAAGGAAGGTGTCCAATCTAATATTGTATGCTTGAGAATTCACTGGAAAGAAACAGTTTTATTCAAATTAATTTTGGTGCAGAAATGTTTTGAGATTTAAGTGCTGTTAGGACTGCAGGCACAGCACTTTGTGGATCTGATATATAGTACCATATCATCTGCATATAGTGATTTTTCTGTTCAAGTCCTTCTCTGATAATCCCCTTTATTTCATAAGCATTTCGACAGTGAACTGCCAATGACTCAATGGTGATTGCAAAAAGCAGTGCTGACAGGGGGAATCCTTGTCTAGTACCACATTCTAGTTTAAAGTAGTCTGAAGTAATGTTGTTAATAAAACTGAAGCTTCTGGACTGGTATACGTAGTTTGATCCATGCACATATGTTTTGGAACCAACCCAAATTTCTCCAATGTAGTGAAAAGGATGTCCCATTCAAACATATCCTGTGCTAGTCAGTTAGTAAGACTGCGACAGTGTGAGAAAAGTGAAAGAATTAAAACAGCAGGAAGATTAAAGGTGGAGTTGCTTTATTATTTGAAGTATCCATTTGCACAGTTGTCTTTGTCGGGTATATTTAATAGGTCATTCAGAAAAAAGCCAATTGACAGCTTTGGACTTACCAGAATAGTGATTGTCACAATATCAAGTTAAGGGTTCAAATAATCTGTTGTTTTTTTTCTCCTCCTTTATACAGTACAATATTTTAATAAAGGTGGCCTGAGCTTTGTGTCAAATCAGCAGCAAGGTAGACTGGGTCTAATTGTGTGACACAGAGTGTTACCTGACATGAGCTGTGTTAAAGTTGGATTTTAAAGTGTTGAAATAAAAGTAAAATTAAAATGGAGTTATTTTTCCAATTTGGTTTAATGGAAGAACATAGCATTAAACAACAGTTAGGGAGTTTAGGTTAAAGACTAAATGTAGCAGAATCAGATGTGCAATATTTTTACATCACCTGAGAAGCATTAAAAAAACTGCCAGGTATACTTGTGCAGACCCATGTAGACCAAATCTCAAGGTGGGTCTTTGTATTTTTGGCATGCACTAATTCTTAATTTTAAATATAGTCAGTCCTATTGCACATTTAACAAAGCACTGATGTCAAATAAATGAACAGTGAAGGTGCTGATATGCTAATCAATCAAGTGCTAGTTTAAAGAGATCATTTGTAATGAGAGGTTGGTGCCACATTGAGCAGCAGACAAGCTCACATCAACCGACAGACCTTTGTCAGACACCAGGCACCTGAAGTAACTGCAGAATAGCATTACACCAAGGCCTCCAAATAATAAAAAACATCCAATAAATGCATTGCAGGCTTTAGAGCGTTAAGTAGAGATACTACAGACTATATTAATACACTGGACATCAGAATAGTGCATCACCAAGCCAGACAGCACTATGAATACAGCAAAGAGACAATTAGTGGCTGCGTTATACATGCCGCATGCAGCTGAGCACCAAAAGGGATCAAAATAAAATCTGCCCCATGTGGAGCTTCCTTGGTACAACTTGGTGTAATTCCCAGGTCATCTACTTACGTTATTCAGTCTGATTCTTTTTGGCACCTTCACTCCTGCCATTTGAGCTGAATTATGTTACCAATAACAGGATCCTCTGATTAAATATCAGATAATTATGTAATTATGGAGTATGGGCAACCAGCAAATGTAATGCGGCGTTATTTTCTGTGCCGATTAACTAGTTCGAGTGATATGTGATCATCACTCGCTTGAATGAAAAAAATGATTTTGTTCTTTGTGACACCATGTTTGTACAGTATGTACATTTTATGTGAAACAATATTTTTGTTTTCCTCAATAAAAAAATAACGATGGATGGTACTAACAGTCTGATTGGATGGAATGCCCCTCTAAGGCCTACCCACAGTGATGGGTCTGACTTGTGGATCAAGAGCAATGCAGTGGGATAGAAAAATAATTGTTTTGAAGGGGTCAACCTGTTACGTTTTACAAATGGGGGAAAAAACAAGCTAAGCATTCAAAATTACGAAAAGGCAAATTATGGAAGTGACATTCAAAAACATATTTGCAAGTTACTGTAGCTTTGCATAGCATGTCTAGAGTAACTTAATGACAAAATTAACAGTGGTAGAATAAACAACCATTCTTTTTCAATAGAGTGCCAGTTTTTAACCTTTGAATCAAACCTTTTTTTAAGTAAATTTTAGAACATTAGAACAATCTACAAGAGAACAGGCTATTTAGCCCAACAAAACTCGCCAGTCCTATCCAATTAATTTTTCTAAAAAAGCATCAAGTCTAGTTTTGGAAGTCCCTAAAGTCCTACCACACTATTTGATAGCTTATTTTGTATGTCTATGGTTCTCTGTGTAAAGAAAAACTTTTTCTAGTGTTTGTGTCAAAATTGCCCTTAACAAGTTTCCAACTATTTTCCTGTGTTCTTGATGAATTCTTTTAAAGTAACAGTCCACTGTAACAATTCCCCATATAATTTTAAACACTTCAATCAGGTCTCCTTATAATATTCTTTTGTTTCAATTGCAAAAGGCTCAGCTCTTTCAGTCTTTCCTTATGATTCTTCCCCTGTAGCCCTGGAATCAGCCTAGTCACTCTTCTCTGGGCCTTTTCTAGCACTTCTATGTAGCATGGGCACTGTCTTTTGTAGCCTGGAGACCAAAACTGTACACAGTACTCCAGATGAGGCCTCACCAGTGTGTTATAAACCTTGGGCTACATGTTTGTACTTGTACTCTATCGTTGTGGTATATAGCCTAAAATTCTGTTTGCCTTCTTACTCGCTTCTGATGTCCCTTTGACCCCTAAATCCTTCTCATAAAGGTGTACTTTTGATTTTCAGACCTCTGATTATATATTCAGACCTAACATTTTTACTTACCTACATGTAATACTTTACATTTACTGACATTACATTTTGTCTACCTGTATGCTGTCCAAGTTGGGATGGTGAAAGTAGCCAATCCGAGAGCGTACTCTACTAGAATTTAAAACTGTAACTCTCAGCAGTCCCTGCAGTGGCTCGATTTGGTATTCTGCTGAGGTGCAGGGGCTGTTGGTGTTAAGGGATGTCAAGCGTGCTTTTTAGTTTTTATAATTTGTTGTTTATCATTTTGTCCTGGATCATTTTGTGGTTGGCGCCCTGGATTGTCTGCCATCTGCCTGTGTACATGCAGACTGTAAGTGTATTCATTGCTATCCTCTGCGAAGAAAGGGCCTCCTGAACCCTTCCACCCATCTTTACCATTTAAGGAACTCCCGGGTAGGACTATCTTCATTTCCATTCAACATGCGGATCTCTGGACTGTCTATCTTCATCATTACATTTCATCCGTTGCCATTTTTCATGGACTTTATTGTGTGTGTTTTGTTTGTGCTTTGTTGTATTTAATGTATAATCGCCATAAGGGAACAGGGATTGGTATTGTTGTTTCATTACATTCTTTAATTGCTGTTTGAATACCAGTTTACTTTGTTTTGTCTCTGTGGTGTATGGGTCAGGTCAAGGCTGGGTGCGTCCTGAAATCTCCATCTTAAAAATAAATAATTACCATCTTCTCGAAGTTGTGAATCTTAGCGGCATCGGACCGCTGAGCGTTATTCATTTCAACTTGCTGCTGACTGACTGTTGCACAGTGTCGCATCTCTAGCTAAGTGTTCTCATGTTTTCCGTTTTTTTCTTCTTAATCCTTAAACTGCCCAACCGGCTATAAGTCGTTTCCAGTGCCATTTGCCAGCCGTAGGGCCGAGTATATTCGGCGACATACATTCATTGAATGCCACAAATGGCTATTGTCCATTCCCGGTGCAATTTACCAGCATGCTGGAGATGATCAGTCAGTGCTGTACATTCATTTAGCAGCCAGCTCATGACCACTGCGGGCCCCTGCAGCCTCACGGTCTCTGGATTGAGCTGCTGCACTGAGACTAGCCTGCCAGCGTCCAGTGTTTACCTCTGTGTGCTTGCAGGCAGCCAGTTCAAGTGCAGTTGGCTTGGTGATTTACTGAATTTCATTAATAGCGTCAGTTGCACCTTGTACATATTGTTCTAGTAGTATTTTAAATAGTTTTTACAATTCATTAGCAGTGTGTAAAATGATCAGTGTTGCAGTAATTGTGATGCTATTTGCATGAAAAAGTGTTTCATTAAAATTTCCCTTTTTCTTTGTGAATTGTGTCATTTACTTAAATGCAGCAAAAAAGTATTTGGCGTCCAGGGATGCATTAACCCCAAGTATGTGGCAGTTTAAGGGTTAATGCCCCAAGATGCCGTTGAAATGCTGTGCACCTTCTAAGGCTTCTGGCAATGAAACCCCACTTGCCCGAATTACAGTACATATACCGGTAACATTGGTATTTTCATTCTAGCACTGTAGGTGACTTATCAAGACAGTATTGTACAGTATACGGGTTTACCTTTACATTCTTTTTTTAGGTAATGTATTAAGCTTAGGTTGAAATGAGATTAAAGTGTTTTGGGAGCATATTTAGGGTTTAAACTATAAAAATAGGGATTTTTTTAACCACATCCATAATTCGCGGTTTTTCACAATTCGCGGGTACTGTAAGAACGTAACCCCCATGAGTTTCGAGGGTGTACTGTATTCTTATTACATATATTAAAAATTGCAGCGGCACTAGAACCCCTGTGGAACAGCACTACTTAACATCTGCCAATTTTATAAGGTTCCTTGCACTATGACCCTCTGCCTCCTGTGTCTGAACCAATTTTGCACCAATCTACAAACACCCTGAACTCCCAGTTCTTTTAGTTTGATGCCTAACCAGACGGTAGCACCTTATTCAGTGCTTTCTGAAAGTCAAGATAAATCTCATATGTTCCACTTTGATCATATCCTTTGTTGTTTCCTTGTAGAATTCCAGCATGTTGGCTAAATATAGAATAAAATTGACTAAACTTTTTTTTTTTCTTTTTCCCTGAACAGCAGTATTGTTTTCCTTTTTTTCTATTTTTCTCTAATAACTCAACATCTTGCCTTAATAAGAAAATATTTTCCTCCACAGAGCTACAGCCAGCAAGGATATGGAATCTATGGTCAATCACCAGATAGACATATACTCCACCCCCATTGAGTGTAGCTACATATGGGCAAGGTGCATATGGTCATTCCTATTCACAGACACCTCCAGGTAAAAGTATTAATTTATACTTAAAATAAGATTGGACTTTTTTTGTAATTAGATTCTTTTAAGAATATTTTAGTACTAAAGAACCGTGTTTATATTTTGAAACTTGTCCTGCAAGAGTCTGAAGAAGAAAAAAACACAAACATAACACACATGAGTGCCTTTTATTGTCCATCACCATGAGAAAAGACTACACAATATAAAATGCATTTTTAGCTCTAATATGTTTTTTGAATTATTTATAAGTAGCTTTATTCCTCTAGCAGGTTATGACAGATCATTTTTTTATTGTATACGTCTTTACTGTCTACTGCTATAGAAAGCATTTTTAATGACAATAGCCTTCTATTGATTTGGTGCTGTAAAATGCAAAATATATGGAAATATATATTTTGTTGACATTTGAAATAAAAAATAGTATAGAACTTCAGAAATAACCTCAAACAGAAACGTGCCATTTTGTGAAAATCTTAATGTACACAAGTGTAAATGTGGCATTTAAAAACTTTTGTGCACCCTTTCATTTGTAAGGTTTCAGAACTCTCTTTAGATTTAGTCTAGTCAAGAATTGTCATTAGGAATTGTCTCCTGGTGACCGTTCCAATGCCTATTAAATTATTTGTCTCTTCAGATATTGTATAATAGGCCAGGATCAAAATACCCCCAAAAAATAATGTTTTTTTTTTTTTAACGATTAAGTATAAGTTCTTAAAGTGTGAAGATTGATTTTTTGAATCTCTGTCATGTTCTATTACTATTTGTAGATTTATTTTGTTTTGTTTTTGGCATCAAATCTAATTGATGTTGCTAATGTGCCTGCATTTTACTACCTTGCATAAAATGTCTGACATCATGCCTTTGGCACTTGTGACAGATAGGTGGCGCTGTCGTGCCCTTGAACCCTCAGACCAGATGCCAGACACCAAGCAAAAGTCCAATAATTATTTTTATTGAAATAATAATGTGCACAAAGCACACTCCACTCCACTATACTCATAAATCAATACACAAATCAATAATCACTACAGTAAGCAATCCCCAACTTCCAGACGTGTTGTTCCATCCTCCCAACTCAGCTCAAAGCTCTGGTGTTTCTCTTAGTCTTTTATAGTCCTTGACCCGGAAGTGGTTCTGATCCCTCAGTCCATGTGATTACCCCGCACTTCCGGGTCTGGTGAAAACTCTTCTTCTTCTTTAGCCCGGAAGTTCTTTATTTCTTCCATCCTCGTGACTGTGATGTACTTCCGGGCTGTTTGGAAAATACTCCTTGTTCCTCCCTGCAGCATCCTCTAGTGGCCCCCATGGTATCCAGCAGGGCTGTGTATAAAAACTCCATTGTCCAGGATTCCCTGCTGGCCTTCGGGGCACCTCCATGCTACAGGGAGGGCTTCATCTGGCGGCCTGGGGGTATTGGCCAGGATGAACCACCGGCCATATGCCACACACTTTAAATCAAATGTGTGGACTTACTACAGCTTCACACAACTAGTCTGTAAAGAACAACTGGATAACTGCAAAGCCGTATGTAAGCTGTGCAACTCGGAATTTAAGAACTGTTATAACATGACAAATTTGAGAAATAATTTGTTCTGCCATTACCAGAAACATAATTTCGGTCTGCATCCAAATGAGAAGAGTCTAAACAATCTACACAGGAGACTGCATTTAGCTCAAGCTTCCATTCAATTCGCCTCATGCCCAAAAACGCCAGAATCTGTAGCAGCTTTTATCTGTATAAACATGAGACCCCTACCATTGTGCAAGCAATGGCTTTTGACACGATACAGGTTTTTGAACTGTGGCATGCAATTCCAACCAGAAAGCAAATGAGTGAAGTTGCTGTACCAAGGCTTTATGAATATCTTAAGCAAACCATTGCCATGTCTCTCAGGTCTGCAGAGTGAGTAGCTGGACATCCATGGCAGCAGACTTCTACTTCACAATCACATGTCACTACAATAAAATGACTGGGCAGCTGTGGGATGTGTTGCAGACAAGCACACTGCGTGCCAGACACTCTGGAAGCAACCTTGCTCCTATGTGCAGAGCTGTTGAGATGGCTTGCTGTTGTTTCAAACACCTTTGTAGCATTTCCTTTCATTATTTCATCACGTGCTCGTTAATCACAAGTTTGTGTGTTGGCAAGTCCAATAAATGTTGCTTCTCTTTAAGCATGTGGCTAGCTATACTGCTACAGTGGAAAAAGATACAATGTGCCTCACTTGGTGAGCTAGAAGTCAGTTTTGAAATTTTAGAGAGCAGCATCTGAAACCAAAGTGACCGTATGCCCAAAGCAGCCTAGTTGAAGTAGCTTAATAAGATGTACTGCATAGGTCATATTAGTGGCGCTGCCAGTTACAATGGCTAGTTCTTTGTCTTTTAGGTTCCAGTCATCCAACAGACATCAGCTCGGGTCGTCATTTTAAAACAGCTTACTTTTTGCCTGAGGAGGAACATGAGGACACATTTTCGAGACTGGTTAACATGACTGCTATACATGATCAACTGAAGATATGTATAATTCTAGAAAGACATGAATCTTCCTGCCGTATCTTTAATTTTGACTAATGCAAGATTAGTTTAAATATAGGGGAATACAATTGGCTAACAGTTTAGTTCAAGGGTGTCTACATGGAGATTCATATCGCACAAATAGGTTACTCAATAAAATAATTTAGAAGCAATATTGAGATATAGATGTTATATAAATTAGATGCCCTTGCTTTGCATTTAAACAAGGAACCCCCACCATAATGTGTGGAATCTGATGTGGTGATATGTTTGTTTAAATTTTGGTGAATTTTGAATGAACGAGTGCTATGAAAATTGTGTGTGTGTGGTACCTCAAAGAAAACAAGGTGAATAACATTTATTTCTATTATAAAAAATAATCTTACTTCAGAAGATCACATCTCGTCGCGAGACAGAGAGACACTTCAGAGAGGCAGAGACACTTTCACTTCCCGGGACACGGTCAAGTCACGTCATACTGACAGTCATTGGAAGCATGTTCCTGTGAGACAGTGACCTAGGCAAGGAAAGTAATAATCAGCACAGAACAAGTGGAATTGAAAACCTTGCAGGTCCAAACGGGGTCAGAAATAAAAGACAAAGGGCAAAAGACACAGTAGAACTTCATAAAGATTTAGAAAAATGTTGGCGCCATACACATGCAAAGCGGGTTACAGATTATGAAAGCAGTGGAATTCGAAAGGCTCAGAAAAAATAAAGAGTACAAATCGCATTTGCGCAAACAAATGGAAATTATTACTAGGTGAAATAACAGAACAGCAAAAAGAGATTGAATATATGGACATAGGTGATATGTTGGAAGTATGTAGATATTGTAAGGCATTAAAGTTTAAGTTAGAGACTTGTAGATCGTCTAATTTGTGTTGCCATCAGGGAAAGGTACTGCTGCTTCCCAATGAAGAGGCGTTTCCACAAGAATTAAAACATTTGTTGCTTGGCAAAGTGAAATCCACAAACACTACAGGCAAAATATACCGTCTACAATAACCTTTTCATGTTAGCATCATTCAGTGCACAAAACTTTGATTCACACGATAATGGACCATACGCTATTCGAATCTTTGCTCCCGCAACAATTACAGCTACAACAAGTTTAATTTCTAAATAACCACAATTTGGTGAGTGTATCTTTATGATCACGGAGAAGCGATGCAACATAGAGTCAAAAGAGTTAAACGATCTGACGTAATAGAAATTATACAGTCACTAATGGATACAAATCCATACGTCCGAAAGTATCGCACTTTACATGAAATTTATCAGCAAAACACGGACAAAGAAATTTTCTTGGATTTCTATATGAATCCGAAAGACCATAGTTGCATTTATAATAAAACCACATGTGACGAATTGTCAGCGATAATAATTTCAAAAGATGGAGATATCAAAGTAGATATTTGTGTATATCCAAAGGCAAAGCAGATTATCATTTATGTCAAATACATCACCACATGCCGACCCTTTACTCTTTCCTTTGCTTTTCCCAGATGCCGAAACGGGATGATCATACAATATGAAACAAGCGTATTCAGAAAACAAAAATATTTTGGGTCAAAACTAGTGATATGTTCCCATTAGGGAATCCATTGAAACTCTGTAATTCCCGGAAACGGAATGGCAAGCTTTACAAGTATAGCATGTAAAACCGTTCAAGAAATAACAGAGTTATAGTTGAAAATAATTAAGTGCACGGTTTTGTGTCCCACTGTGTAGTGTGTTGCCGTTTAATTCAGTCAACAACAGACCAGCAGCAGTCAGTCTACCAGCTCCCACTAAGACTGAGCACAGTGGACTGGGAGGAGTCTGCACTCTGCAGCTCACGAATGCCGGGATGGGGCAGACTTCATTGACATCTGTCAGACAACAGCTTTGAACAGCAACTTTAAATTGCAATGCGTCAGTCTGTTACATCCGCATTATCTGTGCCAAGAAACTTGCCTTCACAGAATGATGACAAGAAACTGGATACATCAGTAAAAGCAGAATTGGCGGTGTTTCAGAGCAACGGCAAGCGTGAGGCGTTGTTTAGAACAAGTGTATCAGTATCTGATGACTGTGCCGTCTATACTTCAGTGGAGGCAGAGCGTGCCTTCTCAGTGGCTTGGATACTCTGCACGAGTGTGCTCTCGCCTGGACGACCGGACGCTGGACACATTGTGCTTTCTACATTCTTATTACCATAACTAACTAGATCAGGGGTGCCCAATACGCGATTGCAATTGACTGGTAGATTGGAAAGGTAGTGCAGGTAGAATGCGTTGTATTCAAAATTTTCTCTCATCTCATACAGTGAATCCGGAAAGTATTCACAGCCCATCACTTTTTCCACATTTTACTATGTTACAGCCTTATTTCAAAATGGATTAAATTCATTTTTTTCCTCAGAATTCTACACACAACACCACATAATGACAACTTGAAAAAGGTTTACTTGAGGTTTTGCAAATTTATTAAAAATAATAAAAGAGAAATCACATGTACTGTACATAAGTATTCACAGCCTTTGCTCAATAATTTGTCGATGCACTTTTGGCAGCAATTACAGCCTCAAGTCTTTTTGAATATGATGACACAAGCTTAGAAACATGATCCTTGGCCAGTTTCACCCATTCCTCTTTGCAGCACCTCTCAAGCTCCATCAGGTTGGATGGGAAGCTTGTGCACAGCCAATTTTAGATCTCCAGAGATGTTCAAACAGATTCAAGTCTGGGCTCTAGCTGAGACACTCAAGGACATTCACAGATTGTCCTGAAGCCACTCCTTTGATATCTTGGCTGTGTGCTTAGGGTCGTTGTCCTGCTGAAAGATGAATCGCGCCCCAGTCTGAGGTCAAGAGCGCTCTGGAGCAGGTTTTCATCCTGGATGTCTCTGTACATTGCTGCATTCATCTTCCCCTTTATCCTGACTAGTCTCCCAGTTCCTGCCACTGACAAACATCCCCACAGCATGATGCTGCCACCACCATGGTATTGGCCTGGTGATGAGTGGTGCCTGGTTTCCTCCAAAGCGTGCGCCTGGCATTCACACCAATCTTTGTCTCATCAGACCAGAGAATTTTGTTTCTCATGGTCTGAGAGTCCTTCAGGTGCCTTTTGGCAAACTCCAGGTGGGCTGCCATGTGCCTTTTACTAAGGAGTGGCTTCTGTCTGGCCACTCTACCATGAAGGCCTGATTGGTGGATTGCTGCAGAGATGATTGTCCTTCTGGAAGGTTCTCCTCTCTCCACAGAGAACCTCTGGCGCTCTGACAGAGCGACCATCGGGTTCTGGTCCTTCCCTGAATAAGACCCTTCTCCCCGATCGCTCAGTTTAGATGGCCAGCCAGCTCTAGGAAGAGTCCTGGTGGTTTCAAACTTCTTCCACTTACAGATGATGGAGGCCACTGTGCTCATTGGGACCTTCAAAGCAGAAGAAATCTTTCTGTAACCTTCCCCAGATTTGTGCCTTGAGACAGTCCTGTCTCGGAGGTCTCAGACAATTCCTTTGACTTCATGCTTGGTTTGTGCTCTGACATGAACTGTCAGCTGTGGGACCTATATAGACAGGTGTGTGCCTTTCCAAATCATGTCCAATCAACTGAATTTATCACAGGTGGACTCCAATTAAGCTGCCGAAAAATCTCAAGGACGATCAGGGAAATAGGATGCACCTGAGCTCAATTCTGAGCTTCATGGCAAGGCTGCGAATACTTATGTACATGTGATTTCTCAGTTTTTATTTTTAATAAATTTGCAAAAACCTCAAGTAACTTTTTTCACGTTGTCATTATGGGGTGTTGTGTGTAGAATTCTGAGGAAAAAATGAATTTAATCCATTTTGGAATAAGACTGTAACATAACAAAATGTTGAAAAGTAATTACTGTGAATACTTTCCAGATGCATTGTATCCTCCCTATGGCATTTGCCACTTGATTGATATACAGTACGGCCAGTCTGAGATCTCTTTTCTTCTAACACACTGGTCATCCCACATGCACCCTTACAATCAGATTGTGATTTAGACTACGAGTGCCATGAATGTAATTACCCCGATCTACATGCTGTCAAATAAATGAACCACACACGGGCTTGCCTTTGATGCTGGCGTCTGAGGTTCGATCCCGAGAGGGTGTATGCCTGATGAGCTCAGAATTAGGGAAAACGCGTGTCACATACTCTTTGCATTATTTGACACTAAAACTGTGCAACATTCCATGATCTGCTTCTTGCAACTGAAGAGGGCACTGTGTATGTTTGTTTGCCGACATGCAAACCAACCACAAGCGTTACCTGGTAGGTAACTACCCATACAATCAGATTGTGATTCAGACTACGAATGCCATGAATGTAATTACCCCGATCTGCATGCTGTCAAATAAATGAACCACACACAGTGGCGCAGCATAAAGAGGCTTCGACTCTGACGTCCGAGGTTCGATCCACGAGAGGGGGTGTAGTGAGTGTGTATGCCTGATGAATCCAGAATTAGGGCGAAACACGTTTCGCATACTCTGCATTATTTGACAGTTATATATATATAAAACAACAAAATACCTGTGCTTTGCAGCGGTGAAGTACTGCCTTAAAATTTTTATTAAGAAGAAAAGTAAACCTTTTAAACTGGTGAAAATGTACCAATAATTATTTGTTAAGGATCTCTTTGTTTACCATGTTGTCAGTTCGGCCTGCTGGTTGTAATATGACCAAGCTGTGCGCTGAGCTTACTCTTGAGCATGCAACGTACAGTTGGCCATGTGAAAAGCAATCTTGCCTCAAATCTCACAGCTTGGATTGCTGCTGTCATAATCGGTTTGAGTTTCATGGTTTGTTTCAATTCGACAGTATTTGCAGGACTTGTTGTGTTGAAGTGACATTCGGCATCTGTCAAGTGTTGTAAGCATACAACCATTTTCATCAATAACTTCACATCCAGCTTTTGAGAGTTTAAACATTCATAAACATCAAAGTGTCCACTACTGAAATCGTCACCTGTGAATCTAAGATGTTTAAGAGGCATTGGCAGTTGTTGAAAGGTGTAAAATATTTCACCATTTTGGTACACTTGAAAGTGACAACTGAACAATTCAAAGTTGCAGCCATCATCTCACATGCAGAACCATAGGTGAAGGGCTTAAGCTTTTCACTCCTTATAGTGTTCCTATGTAGTATAATTATCTCCTGTATCATTATCAGTCCACACCTTAAACCTGTCCCAGTCATTCAATATATAAGACACAATGTTCCTCCGGATATCAAGAGTGAGCCTGATATTGCTGCAATATGTAACAAAGAAAATGGAAAAAGCAGGTGCCATCTCCGGGCATGGAAACCACTTCGGTAAGTGACAGTTCTTTGATCGATGGTGATCACCTCGATGACATGTTAATAGAGGTATGGTTGGAACGATAAAGGAAATGGGTACCTGAACAATATAAAGTAAGTCTAAAATACCTAAACAATAACTATAATCATAATAAACGAACAATAAAACAGCAGAGAAGCCGTGGAATAAATAAAAAGACTGTAGTTATCAGCAGGGAGACGTGAATCCCGTGGCGAAGCAAGGAAGGGAATGTAGAGACTGGGCGACGGACGGCCCTATATAGGCAGGCAGCCAACAAGCGTAGGAGGTGTTTGGATGGGGACCAACACCGCCTCACACGTGACCGAGCTGCAGGCTATGGATGTATATACAGTAATCTTTCGCGGCTTCACTCTCTTCACAATCGTGGATTTTAAATGTAAGCACATCTAAATATACTGTATATCACGGACTTTTCGCTGGTTCGTGGATTTCTGCGGACAATGCGTCTTTTTTAATTTATGCTACACACTTCCTCAGTTTGTTTGCCCTGTTGATTTCATACAAGGGCGCTATTGGGGATGGCTTAAAGCTACCCAATCAGACCATGTATTACATATTAACTAAAACTCCTCAATGCTATAAGATATGCATCCCACTGAGCTTGATTTTGCTTGTCTATGCCTCTTTCTCACCCTCTCTGACATTCTCTCGCCTGCGGAGGGGCTGTGACCAGAGGTGCTGTTTGCCTAGTGGATACGGAGGCACCTCTAAGAAATGCTGCTTTATGCGGTGCTTCAAAAGCACACTTATTGATTTTTGATTGTTTGCTTTAATCTCGTGTGCTCTCTCTCTGATGATCTCTGGCTGCGGAGGAGATGTGAGCAGAGGGGCTGTTTGCACAGAGGCTGTTTGCTTAGAAGATACTGCGCTCCTCTAAAAATGCCGGCAAACTTAAAACACACATATTGATTTTTGATTGTTTGCTTTTCTTTGAGCACTCTCTCTCTCTCTCTGAAATTTTCTGCCTGAAGAGAAGAAGATCTATTTGCATTCTTTTAATTGTGAGAAAGAACTGTCATCTCTGTCTTGCCATGGAGCACAGTTTAAACTTTTGGCTAAAGGTGTTTTTCATGTCTAGAGGGCTCTAATAATGTTAACAGTGTGGGAGAGTTTATAAGGGCTTAAAATAAAAAATAACTACACAAACATATGGTTTCTACTTGGATTTTCATCTATGCTGGGGTTCTGGAGCAACCCCACGATCGAGGGGGATTACTGTATATATACAAATACACACACACACACACACACACACACACATATTATATATATATATATATATATATATATATATATATATATATATATATATAAACATACATACATACATATATATCTACATATACAGTAATCTCTGCTATATCGCACTTTGACTTTGCAGTTTTATATGAAAGCATAATTAAAAAATCTAGCAGATTTTTCAACTGATTCGCTGGTTCTATGGACAATGTGTCTTTTACTTCCTGTACATGCTTCCTCAGTTGGTTTGCCCAGTTGATTTCATACAAGTGAGCTATTGGCGGATGACTGAGAAGCTAACTAATCAGAGCCGCAGTTAAGTTCCTGCTTGCTGAATGCAGTGTTAACCAGGAAGTCTCGTCTCGCTCATTCAGCATCAGCGTGTTTCGCTGTGTAAAGATTTGTACTCTTTTGTGTTTATCTTTGTGCATAGTCAAGCCCTTCATTACGGCTCCAAAACGATCTGCTACTGCTTCAGGGGCCGTGCCCAAGCGCAAACGGAAGATGTTGAACGTTGCCGAAAAGGTAAGCGTTTTGGATTTGTTGAAGGCTACGATTCTTTTTATTTAAAAAGTAGGAAAGGAATATAAGATCTCACGGCCAGTGTCCTTTTAACCAGGGTGCAAAACGAGTTGTAAGTGGATGTAATAAGGCAGTAGTCTGGATGGAATCTGCTTTAGGGATTTGGATTGAAGACTGCCAGAAGAAGAACAACGGCAGTGCTACACAATCGCCTGAAGTGGCTCCTTTAAGGGCTGTAAGCTCCCTTTGTTGTGCAGTAAAATAAAACTCATTGTTATCGGACAAGTCATCGTGTCATTATTGGTGAGTAACCATAATTAATTTTCTACTTACAGTACTTGGTACATGTACGTACGTTTAGTGTCACTGTGCACACATTTACTGTATACTATTTTTGTTGCATTATGCGTATTTATTGCTGGTGGCATGTCTATCATAATGGCTGTAACATGTGATATCGGAGACACTCAATATCTTTAAAATAATATTTAGGTTTTACTGTATATAAACAGTGTGTTTATATACATAATTTCAATGAATCTTATCTAATATCTAAGAGAATACAAAGGGATTATGCTGTATAACTAACTCTGCGGGGAATATTTATAAACAGTGTGGGAGAGTTTATAAGGGCTTAAAATATATAAAAATAACCATAGAAACATATGGTTTCTACTTCTATGGATTTTTCATCTATCGCGGAGGGGTCTGGAGCGTAACCCTCACGATCGAGGAGGATTAGTGTATATAGCAAAATCCCCCATATACCACGTTGTCAGTTCAGCAGTCCGGTTGTAATATGACCAAGCTGTGCACTGAGATTACTTTTGAGAATGCAACGCCTAGTTTTGTCAGGAGAAGCAATGTTGCCTCAAATCAATGGCAACCTTTTGTAGGGTCCGACCCTGAGACTTATTGTCATCTCGAAGCAGAGCCTTACTGGAAATTTGAGGCATTTGAATTGAAATGGGAGATCAGAGGTATAGCGGTGATCGAGGAATACATTCAGCGTGTGGCGTCTGCTGTTTTGTGTAGCTGCCTTCACACAGCTTCTCCGCTTCTTTATAAGCGAGCGCCATATAAAGCCGTATTTCTCCTTGCTTCTTGGTTCTGTACTGTTTTATTGTTCGTTTATTGATTCTTATTGCCATTGTGTAGCTATTCGAGACTTACTGTACTGTTCAGGTACCCATTTCCTTTATTTAATCCAGGGCTTATGCGCCATTTTGTTCGTTTATCACGATTAGAGATATTTATTGATTCCCTTCTTTAGCTGACTACCTGCTCATATAAGGTGCTCCGCTGGCTTTTTGTGAAGCAGCCTTTACACAGCTTCTCCGCTGTTTTATAAGCGAGCACATATAAAGCCATCCTCTTTCCTTGCTTTGCCAAGAAAGCTGCTTTTTATTTAATCCACGGGTTCTCCGCTGTTTTATTGTTCGTTTATTACGATTATTATAGTTCTCTTTATATATCACGTTGTCAGTTCAGCACTCTGGTTGTATATGCCGAAGCTCACTCTTGAGAATGCAAGTTAGTTGTCCAGGAGAAAAGCAATCTTGCCTGAAATCAATGGCAACCTTTTGTTGGGTCTGCCCCTGAGACTTCACTTCTCATCGCGAAGAGAGCCTTACTGGAAATTGGAGGCATTTGAATTGGGAAATGGGAGAACAGAGGTGTAACGGGATCGAGGAATACATTGAGTGTGGAGAAACTCTAGAGACAGCGTGTGTATTAACTTGTGGATTTTTCTGTGAGTATTTGGTGGCAGTGTGAAGTTGCTTTCAGAAGACCGCGTAGCTATGAATATCATCTCAGAGCTGAAATGTGGTGAATGGAAGGGGAGAGGATGACGTCACTCCCCCACCGCCTCCACTGTCAATCCCCCACAAACACAGTCTCTCGAATTTGCATAAGCACAGCCCTTCACCAGCAATTTTAACTTAGTTACAAAGTGATCAAAACTCGTTATTAAATCATTACGCGTAGAATTTCAAAATGAAACCTGCCCAATTTTTGTAAGTAAACTGTAAGGAATGAGCCTGCCAAATTTCAGCCTTCCACCCACACGGGAAGTTGGAGAATTAGTGATAAGTGAGTGAGTGAGGGCTTTGCCTTTTATTAGTATAGATAAGTGTCGGTCGTTCTAAAACTGTTCACATGTGAGATGCTCGTGCACTGTGTCATCCCTGGGATTCCCTGGAATGACATTGGGGATTCCCGAATTCCTGGGAATGGATAAACCCTTCTGGGAATGGATTCCCTAGTTCCCATGTATTTAACCACTTGTATCATATCAACGCCATCACAACATTATTTTATTAATGCGATAAAAGTCCAGCTAATTGTCTCTTCTTTATTAAATCAAATCAAGTCTAAACTTAGAACGGAACACATGCAAGGTCTCATTCATCACATTCAAATCAAATATCAATAGCTCAGACAAATTCAAATAGAAAGCAGTAATATTACCATCATCATATCATGGTAGTCCAAGAACATTGCAACAGTTATATCATAATGCAATGGGAATATCCAGAACTATGGTAAGGCCAGATTTATTTATTACAATGATGTGCAATCCAATGGCCAGAAATCTGCATCTTCTTGAGAACAATGCCGCCGGCTACATTGGCTCTGGATATTCCCACTTTCGTAAGTAGATTGTTTTAGCAGAAAGTCTTATTTTTATTGAATGAACTCGAAATATGGGGATATGCCATTTGTATTAAATCGTTTACAGTTTCACGTGAGAATAGCTTTTGCACTGACAAATAACAAATCACAAGGACAAACATTTGAAATAGTCGGTTTATTTATAAGAGACAAAGAAAGCGATATTCACTCATGGCAGTTATACGTTGCATTATCATGCTGTAAGACACAAACAAGGAATTAAAATTCAATGCGATCTTGAAAAAAGTTCATTCCAAATATTGTTTTACTGAAGTTTTAAAATAAACAGTGAACATAATGCTATGTAACAATTCCCATGAAAAAAAAACACTTTAAATTGTATTTCCACAGGACCAAACTGGGAGTTGGTTAGAAGTGAGCAGGGGCAGAGCCCCTAGTATTTATATAAAGTAAATGTTTTGGAATGGCTCTTGCAGTTCCCAGACTTTAACACTAGAATCCCTAAAGCTTGCAATTTTTTCCGTTGTCCCTGACCTCCTTAAATGTTTCTGACATAAGGCAAGAAGCTTGTAGCTCTTTACCACTGCGCTAGTAGCCTGCTTTTTGTTTGCAAATGTGTAGATTAGCAGAACGCAGCTTGCTGCACCCCATTCAGTCAGATGAAGATATCACCCCTGCTGCAATCCTCACAATTTAAATATGTGTTGAAGTATTTATCTGGTGATGAGTTTGTTAAAATTACACACTTCATGTGTGTTTCGTGTCTGCAATGATCTGTGTAAATATAGAATGACAGAGGAAATTCTAAACCACGTTAAAACAGAAAATCTTTTCATACAGTAGGTAATGGTAATAATGACATAATTTTGACATGAATTGTAGGATATGTAGAGCCCAAATATCCATGAAACCCTTTCACAAAAGTTGTAAGAAAACAAGTATGCTTTTATTCAAGAATAAACCTGAAGAAAAAAATTGGTCAATTGACATATTGCTGAAGCCCAACTATCAGTCGGTACAAATAAGATGTTCGTATCGTGTTTTGCGTTCTTTTTCAACCAGTTGTCACAGTGGTACGCTGATCTATCATAGATTGCACAGTGGATAAACTACCGTTTAGCAAAGGCGAGGTGATAGGTTCGATTCCTATGTCCTCTCTGTATTTAGTGCTTTGATTAGTGAGCTGCTATTATTATTTTTATTATTATATAGCAAAACATGCTTTTGATTTGAGTCTGTGACATCCTGTGTATATTTATGGTACTCATTAAAGGTGTTACTTTTTCTCACACACAGATTTTCATATAAACATGTCATTTCAACAATTTTTTTATTCAGTTTTAGTCTTAAATAAAACTTAATCTGAATGACTTTTATTCAGTTTTATTCTTGGATTCTTAGATAAAACATCTTTCAAATGACGTTTGCGAGAAAAGTAACATCCATCACAGACACTTTTTTTTTTTTTGCTCAACAAGACACCAAGAAGAAATGGTTGAGCTGCATTTCAGCTGTAACTTTTACAAGTACCATAAATTTAACCAGCTGTTATAGACTGTAATCAAATGTATGTTTTAATTGTATATTATAATAGTAACAATAATAGAAGCTCACTACTCAAAACGATAATCGATGAGGATCGGATTCCCGACACCTAACTCCACATAAAGAGACTTCACTTCTTGCTTCTAAATTCAGCTGCCTTGATGAGGGGTGGGATAGCAGGCTGCTTGTGCTGATTGACACATTTGCAAAACAAAGACACTGCTGACAAGGCATGAGGGACTTTATGGTGGCCCGCCATTGCAAACATTTTCGTAGGCTTCAGGAATTCTAGTGTTAACATCTTTGAAAGATCTTGAATATACCATGCATGAAGATAGCTAAGGGATATCTTAAAGCGAATGCTATCTGTAGGAAAAACTTCAAAAATGAATTCAAAGATTCATTGCTGGCTACTAAAAATACTTGAAAGCAGTGGTTTTGCTGAAGGGGTGCTACTAAGTATTAACTTAGTAGGTTGCCTAAACCTTTGCATGTGTAATATTTACTCTTGTTTTAATTTTTTTGATTTATTAAATAACTTATTAACCTTTTTATAAAAATGCAATAGTTTGAGTTTTATAAACTAAATGTCAATGAGAAATGTATTTTCCCAGGAATGTTGAGACATTTGCAGGTAACCATAGTGTGTATCAGCTACTCTCTTCTTAAAATGTTCCTTATTTGTGTCCCTGTTAACTTTTTTAATTAGGAAATTGCAGTTTTATCATTTTGCAAATTGTATTTACATTTTCTTCAGTTTGCTATATAAAATTTATGTCTTTCAAAGCTGACTGTACCAGTCTAGATCTTGTAATAGTTAATATTCCTCTTTTTATGGTTGTTGTTTTTGTTCATCAGGTTATTATACTAGTGCTCCAGCTGTACCACAAGGATGTACTCAGCCAGTACAAAGTTATAGTACTAGTAGTTATGATGGCACTCCAGCCCCTGTCACTTCATCTGCTTCCCAGAGCTTTTATGGTATGCATCCTGGATATGGTGCTTCACCTGCTTATCCTGCCTATGGGCAACAAACCATAGCCTCTATTCCAAACATGTAAGGCCATTTTTGTTAATAAATATGTGTTGTCTAAAGCTTAGCTTGTGATAAATAGTATAAATTGATAAAATCCGTTTGGTTTCCTTGGTATACAAAACAATTGTGTGTTTTTATTGTGTTTTGTATAGTTTTATTCAAAGCTCACTTTGTATCTGAATGGTAGGAATAAAATTACAGTTTTATTTTTTTTTATTGCTGTGGGGACGGGACTATATTTTCACCAGGAATTGTAAAAGATAGTTGAAGTTTTCGAGCCTTGTTATGAAGAGGCAGGTTGGGTTTTAGAAGCAGTTGTAAATGACCAGTCTGCCCAAGAGTCCATTCACTTTGTAGAAAGCTTCTTACATTGTGTATATATATATATATATATATATATATATATATATATATATATATATATATATATATATATATATATATGTATAGTATGTATGTATGTATGTATATGTATGTATATATGTATATATATGTATATGTATATATATATATGTATGTATATATGTATATATATATGTATATATGTATATATATATATGACTTTAAAACGCTAACTGAATTATTGTTAAAAATGCAATTTTAGAAGCAAAGTACATATTTTAAATACTTGATTACTTTAACTAGTCCTGTGAACTAAGTCCTAAACTGAAATTCAGGGGCCTGCTATATAAAAGCTTGGTTACATTCCGTAATAAAATTTTGCCTTTGCTTGAAAGAGAAAATTGTCGTATTTTTAAAGATATTATCAAAGATAAAGATTTATCTCAAATAAATTCAAAGTATACACTCATGCTTACTATGCAGCATTACTTATAGGGACATGGATTTCATGAAGGAGCCATGAGTAGGGAAACCTTTTCACATAAAATCAATGTTATAAGTGTGTAAAAGCAATGTTTGTATAAAATTGAGGCATTTTGGAACTAGGTTCTGTGGCAGCTTAGTGGCACAGGAAACATTGGGTGAATACAAGGATGAATTTATTATAAGTATTGTATGAAAGACATGCACGTTATACCTAGCACTTTAACACACATAAGTACTGTATCAATAACACATGCACAGTCCACTTTCCTAAAACTCAAGAGACTTACTTATCATAGCCTTGAACAATGTGCGATGTCTTACATAGAGTGCATCCATGATATCTTGGCTGTGTGCTTAGGGTCGTTGTCCTGCTGAAAGATGAACCGCGCCTCAGTCTGAGGTCAAGAGCACTCTGGAGCAGGTTTTCATCCAGGATGTCTCTATACATTGCTGCAGTCATCTTTTCCTTTATCCTGACTTGTCTCCCAGTTCCTGCCGCTGACAAACATCCCACAGCATGATGCTGCCACCACCATGCTTCACTGTAGGGATGGTATTGGCCTGGTGATGGCGGTGCCTGGTTTTCTCCAAGCGTGCGCCTGGTATTCACACCAAAGAATTCAATTTTTTGTTTCTCATGGTCTCAGAGTCCTTCAGGTGCCTTTTTGGCAAGCTCAGGTGGGCTGCCATGTGCCTTTTACTAAGGATTGGCTTCCGTCTGGCCACTCTACCTTACAGGCCTGATTGGTATATTGCTGCGTAGATGGTTGTCCTTCTGGAAGGTTATCCTCTCTCCACTGAGGACCTCTGGAGCTCTGACAGAGTAACCATCGGGTTCTTGGTCACCACCTTGACTAAGGCCCTTCTCCCCTGATCGCTCAGTTTAGATGGCTGGCCAACTCTAGGAAGAGTCCTGGTGGTTTTGAACTTCTTCCACTTACGGATGATGGAGGCCACTGTGCTCATTGGGACCTTCAAAGCAGCAGACATTTTTCTGTAACCTTCCCCAGATTTGTGCCTCGAGACAATCCTGTCTCGGAGGTCCTAGACAATTCCTTTGACTTCATGCTTGGTTTATGCTCTGACATGAACTGTCAACTGTGGGACCTTATATAGACAGGTGTGTGCCTTTCCAAATCACTTCCAATCAACTGAATTTACCACAGGTGGACTCCAATTAAGCTGCAGAAACATCTCAAGGATGATCAGGGGAAACAGGGTGCACCTGAGCTCAATTTTGAGCTTCATGGCAAAGGCTGTGAATACTTATGTACATGTGCTTTCTCAATTTTTTATTTTAATAAATTTACCAAAATCTCAAGTAAACTTTTTCACGTTGTCATTATGGGGTGTTGTGTGTAGAATTCTGAGGAAAAAAATGAATTTAATCCATTTTGGAATAAGGCTGTAACATAACAAAATGTGGAAAAAGTGATATGCTGTGAATACTTTCTGGATGCACTGTATATCTCAGACCTAAATATTACCTTTGGTCTCTCAAGAATATATTCAAACATACAAAGACTCAACATCCCTGTCTATAGGCCATTTATCAACCAGTGAATGTTTTAGTTTAACTCACTGTTCATTACTGGACAGAGCTCTTCATCCATAGCTCGATGAACCTTGCAGCTTGGATCATATGGCAGTCCAGGTGATCAAAGAAATTTACCTTATTACAACAATGAAAACCTTACAAAAAGTAAAGATGACAAGGATGAATGTCGTAGGTAGGTTTTGTTATGATTCGTAGTTGTTCATTAGATGCTTTTCTAATGATGAGATGGAAACGGCCGCATATTCTGTCCTTCAGACAAGGCATATTTATATGCTATATATGCTATATACTATATGCTGTGTCTGCATTTAGCTTCAGCCTAACCTCCGTTTCGTTTGAAACTTACTGGTTTATTCTCTGCGTCTGAGCTGCCTGCGCCTCCTCGCCTACAATGTGGACTGGTAGGATTTTTGCTTGGTTGTTTGTTTGGAGTCTTCTGTCGCTCGTTATTCAACCTGCACTGGCCTCCTCAGTACCCAGCTGCTGAGCTGCTTCGACTGCGTCTTCTCCAGTCTGTCCTCTGCTGTCGGTGCTATATTTCGACCGACGCATACTTCTCCTCGTCGGAGATACATCCATCTGGGTCCCGCGAGATTCCGAACGGATGCCTCGAAAGGAATTAACTCTTTTTGGTCTGATTTTCGGCACCCTCCACATAACACAGATAGGAACGCTGACATAGTGTGTTGGCCAGCTTAGCTCGGTCGACTAACACCACTGTCAAATGCGACAGCAACATTGTCAGCTTTGGTCTATTGAACATCCGCTCACTTACGAGCAAGGGACATCTCATTCAGGATCTCCTCATTGACCGTAAGTTTGACTTTCTCTGTTTAACTGAGACTTGGCAGCAACCTCAAGACTTTTCACAACTTAATGAATGCACCCCCCCGGGGTTTGTTTACTTGTCAACCCCGTGCATCTGGCCGTGGAGGAGGTGTCGCGATAATTTATCGCGAGAAGTGGAAAGTCCTGCTGTTAGCTCTTTTGAATCGACTGTATGTCAATTGTCTGGGCCAGTTCCAACCATCATTGCAACTGTCTACCGTCCTCCTAAGTCTAACAACAATTTTTGACGATCTTGCTACCTTCCTTACCAATCTATCTGTAATTACTCCAAATATAATTCTGCTGGGGGATTTTAACATACATCTGGACAATACCAATATCCCTCTCACTAGATACTTTTTATCTTGCCTGGAGAGTTTTGGATACCAGCAGCACACTGATGTTCCTACTCATTGTAAAGGACATATCTTGGACCTGATTTGCTGCTCTGGTGTTGTTCCTTTTGATCTTACAGCAGATGAACTCACTATAACCAACCACTTTCTCCTCTCATTCAACGCTAAACTTACCTTTTCTGTTCCTAAGCTTCCACGTCTCATAGCCTTTCGTAACATTAAGAATATCAACTTGAATTTGCTGTCTTCTAGAATTGATTCGCAAATGGACTTTTATAATTTATCCTCTCCCATAGAACTGGTCTCATATTATGACACTTGTCTTAATGGTATTCTTAATTCTCTGGCCCCCTAAAAACCAGATCTGTTTCTTTTTCCTTTTCTGCCCCCTGGTTTACGCCTGAACTTCGGCTTCTGAAAGCTAAAGGCAGGCAACTTGAAAGATTGTTTAAAAAAAACAGACTCTTTGTCCACAAAAGAGATGTATAAAAATCATCTACTGTATTACAAATTGTATAGCTCAAACCAAATCTAATTATTACACTCAGTTAATTACTAGTAATACAGGTAACACCAAGTCTTTGTTTTCTTTACTTAATAATGTTACACAACCTCCAGACTCTTTACCATCTCACCTTCACTCAACTGCTTTCTGTAATTCTCTTATGTCTTTTTTCAATGAGAAAATCCAAAAGATACATCAGCACCTTGGTCCAGATCCTTTCTGTATTTCTTCTGAACTACACTCGCCTATTCACTCTTTCTCTTCTTTCCAGCTTCCCACTTCCTCTGAAATCTCAGATCTCATCTGCAAATCCAAGTCATCTACTTGTCAGCTGGACTCCCTGCCTACAGTTTTGGTTAAAGCCTGCCTCCCTCTCTAGTCCCTCTTATTTCTGCCATCATTCACTCTTCTCTTACTACTGGTATTATTCCTCATCTTTCAAAACTGCTGCTATAACCCCAATACTAAAAAAACCTGGTTGTGATCCTACTAATTTCAATAATTTTCGCTCCATTTCTAACTTGTCCTTTATCTCCAAAATTCTTGGAAAAAACAGTAGCTATTCAACTTCACACCCACTTGTCTCACAATAATCTATATGAGAAGTTCCAGTCTGGTTTTCGCCCCTTCATAGTACGAAGCGGCACTTGTTAAAATTACTAATGACCTCCTTATGGCTGCTGATTCTGGTCTAATCACTATTCTCATCCTTCTTGATCTGAGTGCGGCCTTTGAAACTATTTGTCATACCACTCTCCTTAATAGATTATCTTTGATTGGCATTACTCACTCTCCACTTGATTGGTTTAGATCTTACCTTTTAGGCCGCACTCAGTTCATACGGCTTAAAACTTTCACATCCCAACCCACCGCTGTTACTTCTGGTGTGCCCCAAGGCTCTGTCCTGGGGCCTCTTCTTTATTATTTACCTTCTTCCCTTGGCAATATTTTCACAAATATAACATTAATTTTCACTGTTATGCTGATGACACCCAGCTCTACCTTGCTGGTAAACCCACCTCCTCTTTTCCACCACCCTCACTTATTGATTGCATTTCTGAAATTAAATCCTGGTTCTCTTCAAATTTTCTTAAATTAAACAGTGACAAAACTGAGGTTCTCCTCATTGGTTCAAAATCATCATTATCCAAAACCAATAATCTTTCTTTTATTATTGATAACTCTGTTGTTTCCCCATCATCTCAGGTCAAGAGTCTGGGTGTCATCCTCGACAGTACTCTATCTTTCCAATGTCACATTAATAACATCACCCGGTCTGCTTACTTCCACTTACGTAATATTATCGCGATTCGTCCCTCCTCACTCCTCATACTACTGCCATTCTTGTTCATAGTCTTGTCACTTTCGGCTGGACTACTGCAATTCACTCCTCTTTGGTCTCCCTAATAAATCTCTTCACAAGCTTCAGTTAGTCCAGAATTCTGCAGCACGTATCATCACTGGAATCCCATCTTTTCACCATATTACTCCGGTCTTGCAGCAGCTTCATTGGCTCCCGATCAAGTTTTGTATTGATTTTAAGATTCTGCTACTAACTTTTAAGGCCATCCATAAACTCGCACCTCCATATCTGTCTGACCTTCTACATGTTGCCATTCCATCCCGTAACCTTAGATCCTCTTCCTCCACCCATCTGACCATTCCTCCCGCCTGTCCTAACCACCATGGGGAGCAGAGCTTTCAGCCGTTTTGCACCCAAGCACTGGGAAATCATTACCTGCGGATTCTCGAAATATCAAATCATATTCATCTTTCAAATTTAAACTTAAAACACATTTGTTTAAAATGGCTTTTTCTTCTTCCTCCTAATTATAGTGGTTTTGTTTGGTTTTAATTTTTAGATTTTCTGATGTTTTAAGTTGTTTATAATTGTGTTTTGTATTTATTTATTTATTTATTTATTTATTGTTTGTTCGGTGTCCTTGAGTTCTCTGAAAGGCGCCTTGTATAAATAAAATGTATTATTATTTATTATAAAACTCTACTGGCTGATTTTGCAAAATGTGATTGCTATATGCACCTGATTGGCTGGCTGTCAATATGATGAATGAATTTCCAAGCAAAAAAGTTTTAATGTTTTAACAATCTCCTGTATCCACTATTACTGGAAATGAGGTTCGTGTGAGTTGTTTGTAATAAACTAAATTTCATTGCAATCCTGTCAATTAGGAATGCTTACCAAGAAGCCAACATCACGCACAGCATGACTGTGAAGTCTGATTTCCACACTAGCTGATAAAATAAAGGAATCGTGGGTTGAGTCAGGCCACCTCACAGTGTTCTTCAGATGCATTTAAGCATTACATATCAGTTGTATAAAAATTGAATGAAAGTTCTTTTTGTTTGCAAAAGGAAATTTATTTTGTGATGATGCCTTTATTGCAACTGTTGTCAGTTTCTGCAAATTGCCTTTTGATCTACCCATGCTTTACCGTAACCCTAAGAACATTGCATGTATCTGTGTACCATCTTAATTACAACATCCTCACCCACTGTACTCTGAAACAATCCAGGTGGTTCGTCGTGTGGTTGGTGTGGCAATATACTATTAGACATGCTCCCAACCAAACAACCCCACCTTCTCTCTCTCTCGACACAGATGACATGACTTAGGGATGAAAGAAATTCCTGCAGGTCATGCTCAAAAGTGCCTGTCCCCAAATATCCTATGGTTATTTAACTTGTAGCAGACCAGGAATTTCTTTGTTATGGCCTCTGTAATGTGGGCTCCAGTTCAGCGGACAGCTCTAGGGCATCTGAATTGGCTTACAAGGCAAATAGTACATTCTTAACTTGCCATTGGTAATATCCCCCAAATAATTTGATGCTGACCTCATTTTGATGAATACCATAATCATGCTGTGTGTTTCTTAAAAGGTCTGATGTAACCAGACATCTCAGTGTCTGTTCTCACGATGTAACCTAATTTAAACTGGCCTTTCTTCACACATATGCTTAAAATAAATGTTCAGACCTACAATAAATTTACTCAACATAAT
>NW_024378256.1:0-1524 GCF_016835505.1 Polypterus senegalus
GACCTACAGCAATCTGGAATGCCACATTTAAAAGCAGTATTAGGAACATGACTATGGATTTTCATATGCTGACAAAACAATAATATATATTATATAATCTATATAATATAATCTAACAAGTCGGGATAAAAAAAAAAAAAAAACACCCGCTGCTTTAATTATGTTGCTTTCCTGACAACTTGCAACTAACGGCTAAGTTTCCACTACTTCTTTGACAAACTTTAAAGTTTCCTGAGTTAAATTAGTTTCAAACTCGTGTACTGGATGCCTTACATGTAAAATGACGTTGAATTATAACATCTACGTTATTTTACAATGCCTAAATGTCCCATTTTACTTTATAATAAATTTATTTGGTCTCATGACCTACTGGCCCAAAACGTATAGACACAGCACTTTGTGCCAAGTTAAAAATAAAGATAGTGTTTAAATATTAACTGGACAAGAGGGCTTTCCACTTTACGAGCAGGGAGAAATGGTTGTGCGGGCTGTAAAAGCTATACGATACCTTGCTAAGTACAAACTAACTGCACATGTACAAACAAGATGGCCGACAGCATGAAACAATTGTAAAACGAATAACTAACCAACTCGCTAACGAAGACAAAAAGAAAAAAGGAAAAGAAATATCAAGCAAAAGAGAAAGAGGTTCAACAAGTCAAACCGCAACAAATTGTTTCTGGATCTTTCTATTCTGTCGCCGACACGTTCTCCCGCTTCACAAACACCAAACACCAAATGCAGTTCAACAATGTAAAGTGCAAAAAAAATACTATCAAAAATAAATTAACTGAATAGGCTGGGTGATAAATGATAAGCTATAACCTAATTAGCAGTACATAAGAGTACTCTTAAAAGTTCTAATGTTACTGATCTTAAATCTCAGCTCAGCTTACACCTCCTCCTCACAAACCAATCCCAGAATGCTTTGCTTGTCCAGTATGCTACCGTATTTTCAGTATGTTACAGTATGTTACTGTATTTAGGGAGAAAAGCATTGAAAACAGTTATCTGCTGTAAATATACAGTAATACTTTAAAACATTACAGTATGTTACTGTGTAAAGAAAATACAGGAAAATACTGTAGGAAAATGACTGTAAATTTACAGCAATATTTTACAGTGTATGATTAAAGTGGAAATTTCAAGATTGAAGTTGACATTTCGTGCTTTTTTCCCCACTGCGTTCCTTTTTTTTTCTCTGTTCCCTAATAAACTTTCATAGGACACTCAGACAGTGAGCTACGACTCACCTTTTCACAGCAACTTTAATAACTGACAACTTCTTTTTTATTTAGGGCACTGTGCAAATTTGTGAACTTGAGCTTTCGAGTTTCTCCGACACTCTCTGTCACTCGATCAACTTCCTTTTGTTGTTTATGCCACTGTTTAAACAAACAAATAATATGTTTTTTCTTTGCCTCTACTTGGTATTCGCTGAAATTCTATTTCCCCCCGTGCTTTTGCCATTGTCTTTAAACAGAATACTGAGTTTAAGTCCTATTTATATTGATTTGCATCCTA
>NW_024378257.1:0-15929 GCF_016835505.1 Polypterus senegalus
GGTAATTACGCCTTAAACTTGTCGTTCACTTTAGTGTTTGACGTTCACGTGTATTTTATTTCTTTCCTCCTTTTCCTGGACATTCCTACGTTCAGTAGACTGTGGAATAGACCTGTTGTGTATTTGAATATTATTACTAGCCCGCATAATTATTCATTGATAGGTGAACACTTCCTAAAGACACAGTTGTCTAAATGGGAGTTAGGATAACAACTGTCAGTGAATGAAAAGACGGAACTCTGGAAGAGCAATATACAATTTGTCCGTGACTGAAAACTAGTTTTGAGATCTTTTTGAAAGTTTGGTCCTGTTGCCTTATTAATTGTCATTGGAAAGGCTAATCTAACAGGAAACTGTCTGCGTGTAAAGTAAAAGGCAAATTTGAATCTGATGGGGTCAGGAAATCCGAGGAAATAAGGACAGTTTGTGAGGTAGGAGCTGCGATAGTTTACCAGTACATTGAGGTGAATGCTGGTAACCGTCAGTCTAGTGCCATTACGGAGACCTCTTCTGGCTGAGGTTTCTAGGAAGCATGATGACTGAACCATTTTAATTTTGAGTTTATGCGGAGGCATGCAGTGGGAAGTAAGACTGTTAAAAATTCTTTGGGAATGAAAGTTGATCTGCGGAATCGTCTGTGACGATGGAGTCAACGCTAGTGAAAGTTATTTCGTTGGTAGGGATAAGTTTCAGTACTTGTTCATTAAGGTGGCTGAGTCTTCGTTGGTGTCGTTTAATATAGCTCACGTACTGAGTTGTTCCGGGTGACAGTTGAAAGACGATGTCGCCATATAGTTGTTAAACGGATCAAATTAAAAGGAAAATAATGTGAAGGTGATGTTACAGCTTCCATTTTTCCCTGTCTCCAGCATCAAGGAGCCATTTTGCGAAATGTTGTTCGTGAGGAAGAGCTTTCATATTGTCGTCATTGTAAGTATGTGCATGTGACGCCACAAAGGTTCTTGTTAATCAACTGGCGACAGTAAGTGCTTAGGAGCCATTAATAATGACGGAGTATTTGTGAAATCTCCACCCAATAGTATTGTTTTTCCTCAAATGGCTGCGTGTCACCCGTGAGGTCACGTAACCTATCAACTGCCTGGAATGCGTATGCATGTGTCATTGGCAGCTCGTCCCATGTTATCAATTTGGATTGCAGAAGATGTTGGTCGTGTGGCGAGGTAGGTTTGATGTTGCATGTGGCAGTAGTAGTCAGCTTCAACGGTATTTTTAAAAACGGAATGAGCAGTACGTCCACCGGTAACAATGTTGCAGATATTCCCGTAGATGCTACGGTTGTAGAATATCTCTAGCTCTGATGGTATGAATCAGGGTTTCTTCCTGTTCCTGATCTCCAAAGCTCTGATTGTATGAATCAGGGTTTCTTCCCTGTTCCTGACCATCTAAGAAAGAGCATGTTTGTCCAAGTTGGAATCGCTGTATGCAGCATGTAAACGTGAGTTTAGTGAGGGTGTTGGGGCGGGCTGAGGCAGGCAGTGCGCTGCCTCGAGGAGGGTGGGCGCGGGAGGAGGTTAGAGTTGGAGGGCGAGCCTCGTCGTGCTCCCCATGGTTGGTGACTTGGTCGATTTATTATATATATATATATATATATATATATATATATATATATATAAAGAGAGAGATTATACAGGTGCTGGTCATAAAATTAGAATATCATGACAAAGTTGATTTATTTCAGTAATTCCATTCAAAAGTGAAACTTGTATATTTTAGATTCATTCATTACACAGACGATGTATTTCAAATGTTTATTTCTTTTTAATTTGATGATTATATGACAACTAATGAAGAAGACCAAATTCGTATCTCAGAAAATTAGAATATCAATTAAGACCAATGCAAAAAGAATTTTAGAATGTTGGCCAACTGAAAGGTATGAACATGAAAATTATGAACATAGACAGCACTCAATATTTAGTTGGGGCTACTTTGGCCAAATACTGCAAGCAATGCGTGGCATGGAGTCGATCAGTCTGTGCACTGCTCAGTGTTATGAGAGCCCATATTGCTCTGATAGTGGCCTTCAGCTCTTCTGAATTGTTGGGTCTGGCATTGCATCTTCCTCTTCACAATACCCATAGATTTTCAATGGGGTTAAGGTCAGACAAGTTGCTGGCCAATCAAGAATAGGGATACCATGGTCCTTAAACCAGGTACTGGTAGCGCACTTTGTGCAGGTGCCAGGTCCTGTTGGAAATGAATCTGCATCTCCATAAGTTTGTCAGCAGCAGGAAGCATGAAATGCTCTAAAACTTCCTAGTGACAGCTCGTTGACCTTGGACCTCAAAAACACAATGGACCAACGCCAGCAGATGACATAGCACCCAAACCATCATGACTGTGGAAACTTTACACGGGACCTCAACAACGTGGATTCTGTGCCTCCCTCTTCCTCAGACTCTGGCCTTGATTCCAAAGGAAATGCAAAATTTATTTTCCCATCAGAGAACATAACTTTGGACCACTCCAGCAGCAGTCCAGTCCTTTTGCTCTTAGCCAGGCGGCGCTTCGCGCTCTCTTGTTCAAGAGTGGCTTGACAAAAGGAATGCGACTGCTGAAACCATTCTAAATCGTCTGTCGTGGTGGTTCTTGAAGCACTGACTCCAGCTGCAGTCCACTTTTTGTAATCTCCCACAGTTTTGAATGGGTTTTGCTACAACCCCTCTCCAGGGTGCGGTTACCCCTATTGTTGTAACTTTTTTCTACATCGTCCTTCCTTCGCCCTCTATTAATGTGTTTTTGGACAGAGCTCTGTGAACAGCCAGCCCTTTAAATGCCCTTTTTGTCTTGCCTCCGTAAAGTTGTCAATGGTCGCCTTTTGGACAACTGTCAAAGTCAAGTCTTCCCCGATTGTGTAGCCTACAGAACTAGACTAGGAGACCAGTGAAAGTTTTTTTGCAGGTGTTTTGAGTTAATTAGCTGATTAGGGTGTGGACCAGGTGTCTTCATTTTGGGAACCTTTTCAAATATTCTAATTTTCCAGATACTGAATTTGTCTTTCATTAGTTGTCCAGTTATATTCATCAAATTAAGAAAAATAACATTTGAAATACATCAGTTTGTGTGTAATGAATGAATCTAATATACAACTTTCACTTTTTGAAGGGAATTCTAAAATAAATCAACTTTGTCATGATATTCTAATTTAATGACCAGCCCCTGTAGATACATAGGCTCTTGTAACTTTACATTTGTGTTTAGATTGTTTAGGATTTCAGTACTTTACCCCTCTGTCAGTATGCTCTTTATCTGACATGGAGGAACCCTTTTATTTTCCCTGTCATTATAAAGATGCTGATGATATACTTTTTTTCTTTGTGTGGCATACATTTTAATTGTGGCTTTCCCATTTAACAACCCCCCATATTTGACACCCTTATAAAATGTAATTTTTAAAATATTTATTTCTTGATGAGGGCTTTGTTTTCCTTTGAATGAAATTGTTTCAATTAAGTCAAATTTTTCAAATTTTTCAGTGCATTTCCAGCAAACGGGGATTTTTTCTAACCCTTCTTACTAATTTTACAAGGGTCCCAAATTGAGGACACTGTATTTATCCTTTTTATCTTAGGATGGCATGTCTGTGATTCATATTATTTTAGGTAGCCCAGATTAGTATTCATAATACTTAAAAAAAATTGATGTATTCTAAAACCTATTAGAAAAACCATGAATAAGAGTTTGTAGGAAGCACAGAGAATTCTCCAGTTTGAACTCTACACAAAGTGTCCACTTTTAGGGAGAATACATGAATGTTCAGACCAAAACCAGAGAGTTTGCACAAGACCAATACTACATATGATAATTTGATGTACTTTTTTGTGTGTCCACCATGTAGGAGAGCAGACGGGCCCGTGTGGCTGCAGAATGGCAACGACTCGAGAAAAAAGGATCGGTTTATGAGGCTGTAGAGATAGCAGGGCCTCCAGGAGGCCCTCAACATAAAAACCCGTTGGAGTTCATCATAAAGCCGGAATCGATGATCACTTTGGTAGGTTCAGATAACAAGTAAAACTTTGTTTTGTAATCTATCTAGTAGCAGGGGAAGCTATATGACTTTATAATCAAACTCTTGTATTTTCTGTCCAACAGGCTGTTGTATCGGGAAAGGTGTTATCCAAATGGTTAAAAATGATGAAGATCCAAAGTCACGAATGACCCTATACAGTAGAAGATGAGGAGCTACAGATGGCCCCCAAACACCTGATGAAGTGCTGTCAAGAGCTGTAGACTTTTGAAAAGATCAACAAGTTTCAATCTTTGGATGTGCTGATGCCAGAGGCTCATTTGGCTTCAGTGAATCTCTGACGAGTACAGAAAGTATCTCCATGAGTAAGAAGCAGAAGGTCTGTTCATTGATGGACAGCAGATGGTGGGGTGGTACATCAGTGTTGTTTTGGGGAGCAGGCAGTCCTTTCTTTTTTATTTTCAGCACCATTATTCCTGTTAAATCAGAAAAACACTTTATTATGATGAATTTAGAAAAAAGAATATACACTAAATACATATAAATGTAAATATATGTTTAAAATGAAATTTAAAATGCATTAATACACTTTTTAGTATTGGTAAAATTTTTTTTTTTTTTAAGTGAGTAAAGGTTTGATTACACTTGTGGTTCAACTGTTAACAGTATGAGGACAGACCACGTACTGGGCTTTCAACTTGGGATTCCATCCTCAGGCCTTTTTAATAAACATGTCACTTGCTTTATTGGTCTTTTAACTTTTTATTTGAGTGTTTGACTGTCATAATAGAGTTGTGTATATTTAACGATTGATGTAAATATAAAGGACACTGTTGATTAAGTTCTGTATTTTTGAAATTGTCTGTGTATCTGTTGTAACCAATCATGCCATCTGCTTTTTTCTTCAATTTTATAACTATTGTACAGTTTTAATACTTTTTGAACATTACAACAAACATGCCTATCCCCATTATATTTTTTTTGTATATAATTTTAGGTGGGTGTGCATCAGTTTTTTCCCCCATCAGTGTTTGTTAGAATGTACAAAGAAGATACATTTTTTTTTCAGTTCAACTGACCCATCATTATTGTTAACTGTAAATATTTCTAAAATGGTTGACAATTTATACTGAATAATTTTTAAACATTGTTTTTGAGTTACAATGTTTGAGTGTTTATTTGGCTGGTACAGTCAACTTCGCATATTAACACAACTAGAACTGATAGATTTGCAGCCCTCTTGCATCAACACGTTCAAATGCACTTTGCTGGACTCCCCCGGTAACCCCAAAGGATAAAACAGCTTGGAAACTGAGCATCATGGTCAAGACTTTCTTGTTCACACAACATAGTCTACAACAATAGGGTCTTATTTATCTTTTTTAGGAGTCACATTTTCAAAAAAACTTGGCATTGTCTTTAACTAAAAATGCAGTTTGTATTCAAGAACAAAAAAGGAAAAGGTGTATACTTTGATAAATGGAAGTCAAAACTTTAAAGCTCAGTATTCCAAAACCAAACCGCTAGAACCTCGTTATCCTAATGTCTTGACATTAATGTGTGTCAGCTTTGTGTGTATATTGTTGTGTGTGTAGGTATGTATATGAATATATATATAAACCTCCCTCAAAAAAATTAAAGGAACACTTTTGAAAACACATCAGATCTAAATGGGAAAAAAGCCTGCGCGCTATCTGTGCAAAAGGGTGATGTGTTAGGAACGAAGGATGGAAATGAAATTGGATCAGCCACAGGGAAGGCTGAATTCAAGACACCCGAAAATAAAGAGAAAAATGATGTCGGGCAGGTAGGCAAATCCATTTTTCATTGCAGCAACTCCCAAATTGTACCCAGGTGTTTGTATGCTAACCCCATGCCCAAAAACATCCGAATGAAACGACGGAGGGTTCCTGTGGATTCCCCTCCAGATCTGGACCAGGCATCCGGCTCCTGGACAGTCAGAGGTGAAAACCGGTGGCATAAAGAGGGGACGAAAAATAATATCTCACCCAGAGGTGGTCTAATGGATTGAGTTCAGGTGAGTGAGTGGGGCCCATCAATGGTATAAATTCCTTCATCCTCTTGACCATGGGGGCATTGTCGGCACCAGGAAAAAACCCAAAACAGGTCTAACAATGGGTCCAAGGATTCATCCCGAACAGCAGTCAAGGTGCCGTTGTCCAGCCTGTAGAGGTCTGTTTTCCCTCCATGGATATGCCCTCCAGATATACCATCACTGAATGTGCATCAATGTCTCAGGTGAACCTGTGGACCCCAATTTGTCCTAGGGCAAATGCCAATCGAGCTCAAATGGTGCCCACTAGAGGCCCATTGGGCCCTCAGGTCACCCTCATGAAGTCTGTATCTGATTGTTTGTGAGTGACATTCACATCAGTGACCTCCTGCTGGAGGTCTTTTGAGGCTCGACAGTGTTCATCCTGGCCCTCCTTGCCAAAAGGAACGATCCCTGGTGGGTCCTGCTGATGGGTTGGACCTCCTAAGGGGACCTGTCCAGCTCCCTAGAGAAACTGCCTGTCTGTCTCCTGGAATCCTGCAAGCCCTTCAGACTGTGATGGGGACAGCAAACCTTCTAGCATTGACACATGGTATTGATCCATCCTGGAAGTTGGACTACCTAGCCAGCCTGGGGCCCAGGTATGGCCTCATGCTACCAGTAATACTGGCTGAGACAAGTGCAAAATGAGTGACAAGACATGAGGATTGAAAAGTCATGGCCTACCCTCCAGCTGTTAAACCATTCATTTCTGTTTTGGGTCATCTCAGTGTTGCCCTGGTGCACCAAACCAGCTGAAACTGATGAACAAGCCCCTCTGCTACTTAACACCAGATCAATGGCCCATAAGTTTCATTGACTGATATACTCTCATTCAAAGGTTCCTTTAATTTTTGAGCGTGAGAGCTTGGACAGACTACAGTGTAGTGTGTGCTAAAATGACCAAAAGTGGAGTCATTTACAGCTGTCAGGATGTTATGTCGGGGCCATAAAATACAGACCTGATGCTCTTAATATGCTGTTTGTGGTAGTCATATAGGATTACCCCGGGTGAGCTATCTGCCATCTCTAACAATACCAGTTGTAGCTGGACGACCATCAGTGCCCGCAGGTTGGACTCTGGCGCCCTCCTCAAATCTCAGAGATATAAAGACAGGCTGATGTGTTCAGCACACCACCTGGACTTGATGGAGTCAAATGGAGGATGAATAGAGATATACTACAACAAACATCTGTCATGTTTTAATATCTAAATGTAACTTTTGCAAGTAATGTATTATAATAAACATATATTTGATGATCTTAAAGCGGTATTAAAATCCCAAAAGTATAAAGATCCAATTAGTCAAATAATTGAATACTCTGACTACAGGTGCACAGTCACAAAACTGCAAAATTATTACTCGTTTAAAGAATAATATTTCCCTTTCACAACGTTAACATAGTAAACTCATTATAAAATTATTATCAAATGGACTTTTAGCATTATTGATAACTATTTCTTACATTTAACATTGATAAATGTAGAGACAACCAAAGGTTCTTTAAAGTCCCCCCAATTTTTCCGGCTTTCTTAACGTTGTCTATTTCCTGATATGTAATGAGAATGTCAAGCATGTGATTTGTAATATTCTGTAATTATCCATCCTTACCCAACCCACTATATCCAAACCCACAGGGTCACGGGGTCTGCGGGAAACAACCAGCCAACACAGGGGGCAAGGCAGGAAACAAACCCTGGAAGGGGCACCCCCACACCCCGCAGCACACACTAGGGACAATTTAAATCCAATGCCTAACCTGATGTCTTTGGACTGTGGGAGGAAACCCAGAGTCCCCAGAGGAAACCCACGAGACAGGGAGAACATGCAAACTCCACGAGGAGGCCCCGAAGCGAACCCAGGTCTCTAACTGAAAAGGAAACAGCGCTACCACTGCTCCACCGAGCCCCCACAATGGAATGTTAGGAATATTTAAATAAATAAATGGGATAAATAGTAATGAAAGCAAAAAAACACTTTTTAAAAGTTTGTGTATTAGAAGTAAAGTTTTAATCTGACGGTTTATTCACGTTAAATGTAATACGTTTATAGCGGCCTTTAAGATAACCACTTAAATGTAAGCACTATTTCAGTGGACATTTGAGTAAACAAAACATCAAACATTTGTTTTTAATCTGAGTGACACAATCAAGTAGAGACACTAAGTCTATATCAATCCATTAAATTTAAAGGACACAAAATTATATTGTTTTTTTCTTTTTAAATTTTCTTCGGGCGGTTTAGTAACGATAAATATTTTATATCCAAACTTTTATTATCATTTTTTTTCAGAACCACTAATCATAAATGGGGTGGTAAAATACACTGCAGTCTTAATAATGCACTCGACAGAGTCCTATAGTGTAAAAATAGTGACTAGTGACTATCGCCGGGATGTATTTTATGAATATACACCCCGCTCTTACAGTCACTTTATCTTAACCATCCACTTTTAGAAATTATCTTATACGCCACCTTTAGAAATTACTACTTTCTTTTATGTATCCATAAGGCAATTGGCCAAAGTGGAGCATGAATGACAAATCCCCCGATGGCGATTTGTTAAAAAAAGGTGATTGAAGCGATGTTTAAATTTTCGTTTTGTGATGGGTGCCTGCGTTCAAATTAATATATGATTGGAAGTTGAAAATGAGTTGAAAATGATGATGAAGTTGAAAAGGAGTTTCATGTCACATCATCACGCCTCCCACGTAATCCGTGAACTGACTGTCAACGCAGTGCTAGAAACCAGGAAGAGCTCCAAAAGTGGTGAAAAAAAAATGCATTATACAATTGAGAAGGCAGCAAAACAATAAAAAACAAGCAAATGACATATACAACCATATTTCAGAGTGCTGCTACTTTGAAACAAAGCAAGGTGTAAACCTAAAGTTTAAATTAAGTTCATAGACAGGTGCCTCTGGCTTTTTGTCATGCCCACGGGTAATGCGGGATGCAAGTTTAATTGGGGGATGCAGGATATAACGAGAGTTTGATCACTTTGTAACTGTTAAATTGCGTGAGGTGCTTTATCAAATTCCGAAAACCCTTTTTTGTGGGGATTGACAGTTAAAGGGTGGGGGTCAGTCTCATCATCCCTCCCATTAACTCATTTCGCTTGAGCGGCTCCGCAGCTAAGCAGACGCAGTGTTCAGAGCGACTTTGTGGCGCCCACAAATACTCACAGAAAAATCCACAAGTTAATGAAAAACAACGTTTAAAAAAGTATCATTTACATACAACAGATTTTGTAATCGTTTAAATGCAATTATTTATTATCCATTTAAACACTAATAATGGCAATTATTAAATAGTAATAATTGTTATTATTAAATTATTCCTCCATATAAGTAACATTTCGGACTGCCTTCTTCCATCTCCAAACAGAAAAGATTACTGTAATGCTATTCTATCTGGCATCTCACAAAAGTATCCATCCCACAACTTCTTCCAAACTCTGCCAGGATAATAATCTGTTCTAAATCCACTGAACATATTACGATTTCCTCAACTTCACGGCTCCCTGTAACTCAAAAAATAAAATACCCTGAATTTAAAGCTCTCCAGAACCCCCACTGATCTCCTACAGACTTACACTCCTCTCGCCCCCAGATCCTCATCTTTCCAACCACACCTCAGACTCAGTGGTTCTAGGAGCTCAAGGCGTCATTGAGTGCTACTCAACTCGAATTCCTCTTCCTCTCTATTGCAGCTTGATTCAATAACACATTTTAAAAATTTCCTCAAAACTTATCTTTTCAACTGGCAAACCAATTTTTGAATTTTGCACTGTTACCAGTTATCTTTGTTTGTTTTTTACTTGCTTTTGATTTATCATTTTTGTTTTTTTATTTTACTGATGTTATTTTTTGTAAGGTGAGCTTGAGTGCTAGAAAGGCACCATTAAATAAAATGTATTATTATTATTATTATTATTTTTTATTTTTATTATTATTTGGGAGAAAACTTGACCAATGTCTGAAATCAAAATAGGGAAGACTGTACCTGCAGTCTGGTCTTTCTTTAAATGAAATGATACACTCAATTACAAAAATAACAATTTTATTGCAACAAATTGGCTTTTGTAATTTCAAAACATTTCACTATTCCCTCTCAATCTCTCTCTCCACACACACACACGACACACACACACACACACAAAACACACACACAAGTTTTGGCTGGCAAAGTCATCCCGGCCAATACCCTCAGGCTGCCAGATGAGCTCTTCCTGCAGCATGGAGGGGCCCGAAGACCACAGGGAATCCTGGACAGTGGAGTTTTATCCACAGCCCTGCTGGATACCGTGGGGGCCACTGAGGGAGGTGATGATTTTCCCCCGCCCGAGTACGTCAGTCAAGGACAGGGGAATGGATTTTGCTTCAGGGTGAAGAAAAGGACTTTATCTGACGGAAATGATGGAGATCCACATGGACTGGGATTGGAAACACTTCTGGGTCAGGGACTATAAAAGACTGGGAAAAGATACCGACGAGGAGCTGAGCTGGGTGAAAGGTGCAACATGTCTGGGAGTGGAGGATTAGTTTACTGTAGTGTATTGTAATTTTGAGTATTGTGGGAAAAGGAGGGGGCTTTGTGCACTGCATGAAAAAAAAGTCAACTTGGACTTTTACTACTGGTCTGGGGTCTTGGGCGGTTTCAGGTGCGATAGCACCCAATCTATCCAGTAGTTAATTAAATATATAGGGACAGGATCTAAAATCCATGAAACAGAACTGTCTTACACAGCTTTTACAATTTTTGCCCTGTAATTTGAGAGTATTCAGTCTGAGCCTTAGTTTGTGGGAAAAAGACACAACTAAAGACATGAGATAAAATTATGGTTGTCAATTTCAAACTATGCTTCCCCAATGTGCTCCATGAGAAAACACATCATCTGGGAAACCCAAACTCAGCCCGAACAAACTGATTGATCAAAGATAACTGACAGCTTGCCCTTTAAAGCCGACCCGTTGGATAACATGCCTCAGCCTTTGACCCCCCTTGACTGTACCCTCAAGGAATCATCAGACCTCCTTTGTTTTTTAAAGTGAGCAAGTGGGAGCTTTGATCATATGATGCCTGTACAACATCTGTTACCAAACAGCATGGGGCACATTACAGGACAGCTTTCTCAAAATCCCAAGGGCTACTCCACTGCTTCCTGAGGTGGATTTTTGGGAAACCTTTAAAGTTTGAGAAATGTTAACAACAACAACAATCTAATAGTTAGTGACTAAATACCTTTAGCCAAAATGGTTTTTGGGGACTCACTTGAGTACATAAATGCATAGCTTTGCTATCTTAGCCTGGTAAACTAAACTTAACATTAAAACGGAATTTTCTAATGGCCAAATATAATCAAAACAATTGTTCAGCCTTACCTATGAATGTAATCTCCTGGGGTCTGGTTTGGAGCATACAGCCCCGTTTGTACAATCCCAAGCGCCATGTGAGTGGATTTTTATCCATTATTTACTCTACGCAGTGCCACTTGAAATATGGCGCGACATTTTAGATGATGCTGCTGGTCATGCGGCGTTTTGTAATTCTATATCGTCATTCTTCTACTTCTTCCTTTTTATTGATCAATGAAGTCCAGGAACATTTACAGTTTTTAACACTGTGCCGCAGTATTGTCATCTTCTTTAAAGGGATGAGGGTGTTAATTCCACATTTTATATAATACTGCCATTTTAAAATGTTAATGATTTCCATACTGTATACAGGTTCTTCTCTTTATTGACCTTACTTATATTTTAAAAAATTGTACCAGCTCCATCCGATAAGGGTAAATTCAATCAACTTTTCCATTTATTATCTTGATGAGCGTTTCACCGCTGAATAATCAAGTCAGGTTAAAGGGAGCCTCAGCCCAGACCAAAATGGTAAGGGAGGATTTGAAATGCTTGGACAACGTGGTGTAATAAAAGTCCTAAAAACCAAATTAGCAGCAGACTAGCCGACAGAAGGCTGATGATAACTAATATGAGTGTGAATGCTGGTGAATACAATGATCCAACACTTTAACAGCGACTGAGTCAAGGTACATTTTTGCCCCCTTAGCACCAACACCCCAAAAATTTCTTATTATATTATCTATAGGATGATACATTCTTCACATGCAATACGCATTGCTGTACAGGCTTTAAAAAAAGTGCATTCTGTAAACATAGGACAAAATATATTATTTTTGTGAAAATGTAAAACATTAAAATTCTGGTTTTAAACAATAAAACACACAACATTAGGGCTTAAAATTACAATACGGAAACAAAATTGAATGCTAAATGCTGTTCCTCCACCCATTCCTCTAAATACCATAAACCTTGTCCTGCAAACCAAGAGGGCGCCTGCCCAAAACACTACAAACTTAAGGAATTTTAACATAACTGAAAATTTAAACAGATTAAAAATAAACATTTTAAAATCCATAATCAGTATACTTTTAACGCACTTGGGGGTGAGCAAGGAGCATGTTAAATCCTTTTTTAGACTTCTTCTTCTTCTTCTCGCTGCTCCGTTTGAATTGCCATAATGGGGTCATCTTCTTCCCTATCCTTCTGTCCTCTGCATCTTGTTCTTGTCCTTGTTCTGTTACACCATCACCCCATGTCCTCTCTCACCCATCCATAAACCCGCTTAGGCCTCTTTTCCTCTTTCCCCGCAGCTCTATCCTTAGTTCCTTTCCCATAAAACACTTAACATGGAGCATCATGTGATACGTGACAAACATCAAAACGGCAGACCATTTCGCCACAAGATCAACCCGGTCCCTAGTTACTGAATTTAAACTTCTCAATTTGATGTAGCAAATCTTGAAGATTAGGGTAGGGGATAATGTACCCCCTAGATAGACAGTCCTTCTGAGAACCTGGGAGGCCATGGACAATGAGCAGATTTTGTTGTCCACCTCTTACAATCCATCTCCTGGAATGGTATCATTCTGGTAACGCCGGACCTTCACGCAAAAAGATTTCTCGTGGGTGTTTTGCCATTTTATTATAAACAGAACAGCTTGGTTCATTTCACTGGTACTTTTAGGGGATTTTTAAACCTGAACTTTCCTCATCCAGTGATTGCGGAATGTTTTCTATCTTAGTTTGTTTAAAAAATTTTCAAATCTGCTCTTTCATCTAGTGGGACAGTGGCGCAGTGGTAGCACCCACTGCCACGTTAGGTGACCTGGGTTCGCTGCCCAAGTCTTCCCCCGCATGGAGTTGCATGTTTTCGGGTCTGGGTTTCCTCCACCGTCCAAAGATATGCAGGTTGTGCACGGGGATCCTAAATTATCCCTAGTGTGTGTATATTGGGCCTGGCCCTGCCCGAGTTTGTTTCCCTGCCTTGTGCCCCGTGTTGGCTGGGATTGGCTCCCGAGACCTGTGACCCTGAGTTAGGATAATGGATGATGCTCTTTCATTTTGAAAAGCCCTGTGTTAATTATTCCTTTAGGTGCTCCCAAAAGTCTGTCCGCAACAAGCCTTAACCCTGTAAAGGGGGTTAGGAAAATATTGCTATGGAGCAATAGTTTCCTGACCATACCGTTATGAAAATTAAAAAAAAATTGAGTTAGCAAAGTTTATCATGTTAGTATGTGTAAAAGTAGTAAGAAACATCAGTCAGGTTTTGTTCTTAATTATATTGGTTATTTTGTCTAGATAATATAACAAAAATTCTTAAATTTTAGAAAAAGTTATGAGTGGTTTAACACATCAGAATCTTCTGTCCAGCTTGAAGTGGCATTAAAAAAGTTCCATTAATATGCATCATATCATTGACAAAGAAAATCATAAGGGAAACATAATTAAAATTTAGAACTCAAAACTGTCTGTATGATTTCCACGATTATCAGTCTTGATATACTTTCCCCATTTTGTATTGATAATAAAGCTAGCCATTGAAACTGAACAAATTAAGATGTCTGATTTACCCTACCCAAACTAATCCCAAAATTATTGCCATTAATTCAACGAAAAGAATGATAAATGATCTGAGTATCTCTTCATGATGTTTACATTGAATTGAGAAACTGCCACCTTGCCCTACGTTTTTTTTTTTTCTTCAATATCTAAATACACACTTGCAACATGCACAATTTAATTTTCACCCAAAACCCCTTTTTAAATTAAACTGCCTTATCTGATCCAGTATGTTCCAAATTTAATCTTTTTAGATTCCATTGGGATCTTTTTACCATATTCATTAAAATTATTTGATGTGCTAGTTTGTCCTATATCTGCTTTCTCTCCTCTTCAAGCTTACATTTCAATAATTCATAAAAAAAAAACTCTCGAAATTGACATCATCTATATGTCCTTGTTAATTTTGCCCCTTTTAAAACGTTGGGTTTTAAAATAGTAGGTCTAATTTGATTGGTTATCAAGAATTCCTCACTTTGGACAGTTTATGGAATCCATATAAATGTCTTTCAAATCAATAAACATCTTTGGGAAAACTTTCTTCTTTCTTACTTAATAAAAATTGAATATCAACATTTTTTTTAAAGAATTTAGCCCATCTGTCAACTATTTCATTACCATCCAGTCCACCAATGCAAAACTCACAAAAATTAGACATTTTTCTGCCAGATATTTCCGCTTAAAAATGCTGTCTAACCTGTCTTGATAGCTAGTGGATAATAAGATTATTTGGCCCAGAAATTAATCATAACAAGACAACAACAGGTTAGAGTAACATTTTTCCCACTGTAATGCTAAAGATACACCACCATCTCAATAATATTTACGATAATTTATCTGTTAGTCTTTTCTAATTAAATTTGAAATTTGGAATATATACTACTAATAATACTTTGTTGGGAAGAGGAAATTGGATATTTAGATCCATCTGTAAAAACTGGAAACATAGCAAAAAATTATTGACACACATCTTCACCAATACTTTGCATGTTCTGACAGCGCTTCCCGGGAAATTTTTTAAAAACCAAGGCAGGTGACAGATAAAGACACTAGACATTATGTTATTCTAGTTAGATTCATGGCTCTGCATGCTTATTTCCCAACCATCCAAAACTGCAAATCTTCAGTTCTTGATCTTCCCAACTATCTTTGAATATGTTCTCTGTTTGGGAATTCTAATAACTAAGGATGTACCCAATAAATCAATTCAATTTTAAATATAGCTTCATCTGTCCTATTCCCACCTGTGGGGAAGCAATGGGAAAATTTTAGCCTCACAACACGACATTTAATTAATGCATAGGTTGAGAGGGTTAGCAGCACACACTGATATAGTGCATTGCTGCACCCACCCTGACAAACCAACTCAGGATCCCAGATTAGATCCGGGTGCAACCACAACAAGGGTACACCCTCAGCACTGCATAGTACTCAAAATATTTTGCTGGATTTACTTAACTTCGTTAAATGAACAATCTCCACAAATTTCAGTTGTGTAAATTGTAAATTAAAAGGATTTATTATGGTCTCTTTAAAACGCTTACACTCAGTCAAAATAATGTGGTGAAGTTAGATCCAAATAGATTTTCTCATGTTCAGCAAACAAACTAACAAAGACAACTCTAACATTGTTTCACTTTACTGGATTTAGTAACTAAAATATATATATTTTCAGTGGTACCAACAAATCAACTTTCATAAAAGATACATCACAGCATTTTGTCTTTATTTTTGGTAGACAGTACTAAGAATGTCATCTTGTGTAATATTCAAGCTTATCAATACTTTTGCAATTTAATAAACATTGTCATTAATAATAATAATAATTCTTTAATTATATAGCGCTTTACTCACTAATCAAAAGCACTTTACAAACTCCCTGCAGGAAGGACCGGACCAAACCATTACCACATAAAAGTAATCAAGTTATATTTTGGTTTATGGCATTTTCATATAATCTTAACATT
>NW_024378258.1:0-1479 GCF_016835505.1 Polypterus senegalus
CTGAAAATTGTGCTATAGCAAGTGCAGTTTTTACATAACCATGTATTTGTTCATCTGTGCTTTTACTGAACTTACTTTCTCCTTTGTTGCATCCCAGACAGAACGTCTAACCAGCATCTGCAGTAATGCAGGCGCTAACCCAAGATTAACAACTGGTGACCACAGTAAGCCTCCAGATGAAAATAAAATTTCATACATTCCTTGCTCTTAATTTGAGCCATTTGTGGATTTTTTTTTTTACTTTTTATTTATGTTTATCCTGATTTCCATTCTGCTTTTTCAATATTGACTAATTAATGGGTTTGACGCTGAGGTAGTTGCAGCCTTTCATTATTTAGTTTTGTTCCCCTTTGTGTCTGTTTGCTTGTTTTTAATTGTCACTACTAGGATATAATAAAGGGAGCTGACTATACAGAATAAGGGAAAATAACAGGAAAACAACATAAAGGATTTGAGCATTAAAAGCATTAGAAAAAACAAAAAAAAATTCTAAATGTCTTATAATGAAAAATCATACTGCTGTGCTTTTCTGAATGCAGAATAAGAGAAGAGAAAAAAAGACCAGCTAACTAAATAAGATCAGTTATTCTCAATTATTGTCACTTTTTGTGAATTTGGTCGGTAAAAATACTTGTGGCCACAGTGGGTCCCCAGAACCAAGTTTGGGAATCACTGGCCTAGTGAAGTAAAGCTTCACCATGGTGCAACAGTGGCTGCGTGGCCAAAAGACAAAATAATTGCAAACAAGTGCAAGGACAAGCAAGATGTTAGCCCTGTAAGCAGTGTTCACAATTCAATAACTATCAATATTCTTATCAGATGAAATGTGGAAGTCAGTAAGCCTTGCGCTGTGGTAGCCTGCATTTACATTCTACAGTGGAACCTTGGTTCACGACCATAATTCATTCCAGAACTTTGGTCGTAAACCGAGTTGGTCGTGAACCGAAGCAGTTTCCCCCATAGGATTGTATGTAAATACAATTAATCCGTTCCAGACCGTACAAACTGTATGTAAATATGTAAAAATATGTACAGATTAAGCACAAATATAGTTAATTACACCATAGAATCCACAGTGTAATAGTAAACTAATGTAAAAACATTGAATAACACTGACACAAAACACCCAGGCTCCCTGATCAGCTACAGGAGCTGGCTCGTTCACGCGCTCTCTCTCTGTGTAGAGCGAGCGCACAAACACACCCCTATCCGTCCCCCCAATCCCTTCCCCGTCAGCTGCCCGGCTCTCTAATCTCTCTGTAGCACGTGCTCGCGCAGCATTTTTTTTAAAATGACTTTTAAGCACAGCAGAAAAAAATCCGAAGCGCTTGCAAAAACCAACTCACAAGCAAACAAGAAAGCGAGATTGCAGGAGATCACGCTATTAAACCTAAAGCCTGATCGCTGTAAACAATGTTTTAAAATGAGTTTTAAGCACAGCAGGAAAAACATCGCACAAATCCGAACTTCATTTAAAAA
>NW_024378259.1:0-37867 GCF_016835505.1 Polypterus senegalus
AAAGCTGGCAGACAAGAAATAAGGCATGCCTAGGTCACAGCAATACAAGGAGTCCAGGGTGGAAAAAAGGAACAACGAAGAGGCGACAGGCATTCCACGGTCTGACAAAACTTCTCTTGGAAACGAATGTCCGGTGAACAGAGTGCATCCGTGGACAGTTGAACAATTAAGTGTTGGGGTAACACTGAAAACAAACTGGACTTTGCACCACTACAGGTTGTATCATCCAATTCTGTTTTTAATGGACTTTTAGAGTGTGGACTGTGGGCTTTCCTTTCCAAAATAAGAAATTTTCTTCATGATATTGTTAGATTTGGTTTATGTTCATTTATCTTTTCATGTACTTATTATTGTCTAGTGTAATAGACGCTACTATTACTTCCTGAAATTGCTGTTGTGTCTTCATTGTGTGTTTACTCACCGCCCAATTTAAAGAAACCTGTGTGCTATTATTGGTAAATTTCAGGAGTTCCCAGTCTATTAATAAAACAGGGAGGCGTAGTCGAATATTTTAATGGTGTCTCAGTTAGATTTACCTGTAAGTGTGACCAGACACCTGTTATATATTTATTGAGTATATTGGAGAGGAGGGTGCTTTGTGCACTGCGTATTAATAAAAGTCATATATTTGGACTTTTACCTGGTGTCTGGCGTTTGATCTATCTGTCACAATATGCATTTAAGGACCTCCTTACAAACTCTGTCGAGAGGGGGCAAAATCGCTAAAAGTGTCGTCTCCTTCTCCTTCTCCTTCTCCCACCACAGTGTTGAGAAAGCATCCGGTGTGGGCATCTGACTCTCCCACAAAATGGTGTGCAGGTTACTTGATGTACCTTGACATAACACAATGCACTGTAAATATGACAAGAGCAATGAACAGCCCAATTGATGCCATGACTAACATTTCTTTCATAGACCAAAATCACACAAGGAGTGCCGCAGTGGGCTTTACCAGGTCCTGTTTTTTGACAGCCCCACAGCCTTGACTTTCGAAAATGACAACTGAAAAACTCCCAAAAAAAAGCTTGTAGGGAATAAAATGGAAGAAATCTTGGGAACGTCAGTTCAAGGAGAGACCCCTTTTCAGATACTACTGGCCATGAAGTACTTTTGAAAGTACTGGTCCGATTTGTTGACTGCTTGCATACATGGAATATTGGAAAAAATACTGACCCTGAATACAATTAAATAAAAGTTAGTCCGAGTCATAATTTTTGATTTTCACAAGACTAGAAAAGACTATGGAAAGATGTTTTACAAAACAGTATAAGGAAAATTGAAATAACATTTTGTATCTCATGCCAACTGCCATGGGTATACATGATGATGGCAATGTGAAGAGTAGTTTGGTTCAAATGGGGCGAGTCTGGTCAGTTATAAAATAATTTGGTTCAGAATTAAATGAAGGAGAGATGTAAAATGTAACCTTCACCAGAAGGAATTGAGACCTGGGCAGATCAGAGACAGGCTAGCAGTTTATCTTCTGGGTCATTTTTCTCCTGACAAGAGAAAAGAAACAAAGAGGTCGACTCTACCTCATGTACTCCTGTAAATCAGCCACTGTAAGGTCAAATAGCTCCTTTCAAATCGATCTATCTATCTATCTATCTATCTATCTATCTATCTATCTATCTGGGGATCTGTAATATAGGCAGTTGGAGTGTCATTTTATGCTATTTTGAGGTTACTGATCACTAATATTATAATATTTGATTCTTTACTGGTTGTCCTAGCCCTCTAAGGCCACTCACAGAAGGTTAAAAAGAACACATTTCAAACATAAGCGCGTAGAGTATCGTTTTAGACTATTACAAGGTTAATGATCACAAATTTGATATTTTTTTTGATCCTTTACTAGAGATGTAGCCCTCTGTGGACCTCTACCAGAGGATAAAAAAATGACAAATTTCTATAACAGTTGAGAATATCTGGACTTTAAACATTTAAATTGAACTGCCCAGCGTACATTTCTCAAATATCTGATGTAGCAATTCTTGTGTTCTTTTGCACTTCTATCTTATGAAGTAAATTATTACACTTCTTATGAACACCCCAAATTAGGGCATCTTATGATAATTCAGACTTTTCTGTCTCTCAGTCGGATAATACTGTATGCATATAGATAGATAGATAGATAGATAGATAGATAGATAGATAGATAGATAGATAGATAGATAGATAGATAGATATATTTTTTAAAATGTATTTAGTTCTTCTTACTCCAAAGGTTTTCTGGATTGGGTAATTTTCTCACGTGTTTCCTTTTCTGTAATATGTTGTGATCAGAAGACTCTCTTTCTGTTCTCTTTTTCTCTTTCTTCCTCTCATGTATGCCAACCCCATGACTTCACTCTTACAGCCAGCAAAATTAAGAACAGCAGCTGCACAGACAAGTCGAGGGAGTTTTTGTACGACTCTGTGTCACTGTGTGGAGGAGTGCTGTAGCCCTGCTGACAGTAGTAATGTCCTGCATCTTCAGGCTGCACGTTACTGATGGTCAGTGTATAATCAAGTCCAGAGCCACTGCCACTGAAGTGACTTGAGATCCCAGACTGCAGAGTGCTTGCATAATAAATCAGGAGTTTTGGAGCTTCTCCTGATTTCTGCTGATACCAGGCAAGAACTTTAGTGCTGCCACTGGTAATGGTGCTGCTGGCTTTACAGTTTATGCTGACAGTTTCTCCTGGCCGTGCAGACAGACTTGAGGGAGACTGAGTCATGATGATATCTCCACAGGACCCTGGATAGAAGAGAATACAAGAGATTAAATAAAGTACAATTAATTTATATTTAAATATTAATACAATTACAGTTTTACTCAGTAGAATTCACATAACAGGTGTGATAATTTTATCTGGTGATTTCACCTTCAATCAACACAAAGAAGGTCACTAAAAACAGAAGTGAGAAATCCATCTCCACTGTGTCTTAGAGACAGGCTTAACTGACTCGATCTCAGTGACTCCACTCTTTATGTCTCAAGCCACCTTAAGGAGAGACGTCAGAATGCAAATCCTGAATGGGGAAGAAACAAAGGAAATGAAGTGAGGGTGTGCTCGACAATGAACTGAGACCATACTGAGTACCTAAGAAGGGAAGAGCCTTGGTTAGGGAAGCGACCAAGAGCCCAATGATGACTCTAAAAGTGCTTCAGAAGTCCTCTGCTGAGATGGGAGAAACTGTCAGAAGGATGACCTTCTCAGCAGGAGTCCATCAATCAAGCATTTATAGCAGAGAGGCTGGACAGAAGACACTCTTGAGTAAAACGCATCTGACAGCCCCTTTCTATTCTAAGAGCATAAGGAAAAACATTTTCTGGCCTGATGAGACAAACATGAAACTTATCAATGTTTTACCCATCCAATACGACGGGCTTGAGTGGATCTGCATGGAAGAATGGGAGAAAATGCTCAATTCTGGGTGTGCAAAGCTAATAGAGTCTTACCTCAAGAACATTAGAAGCTTGAACTGCTGCCAAAGGAGCTTCTATAAGGTAAGGAATTGAGGGTAGAAATATTAATATGAATGAGAGGTTTCAGTTATTTGAGTTTTAATAAATTTTCCAATCTTTTTGAAAATGTTTTTCACTTTGTCATGATAGTTATTCATTTTGAATTGATAGTCAAAAATGGGACGGTAATCCATTGAAAATTAAACCTTCAACACAATAATATGTTTATTGGTGATCCCAACTCACGAGGAAAGTAGGAAGCAACAGTGAACAGGACAGGTGGGACCACTCAACCACAATCTCACCTGGGACCTATTTAGTGTCACCGTTCAAATAAAATGCATGTCTTTGGGGATATGAGACAAAATATGTTGTACTTGCAGAAAACAATCCTCACAGCAAATGATTTGACCCCAGGAAGATGCATCCATTAATCAGAATAGATGGTGACTGCATCATCCTGCCATGCCATGTTTTATGATTTTGAGGATGTGATTTTTCACAAATGCACTTTTGTGTTTACTGCCACTTCACTTGTTCTTATCTTCCAGTACCAGTTCTATATTAGATGGCACTTTGCATTTTTTGCTGCTGGGACTGGCACTGCCTTCCATCCAGACTTGACTTCTGCTTTGCCCAAAGAGCTGGTTCAAAATAAATAGTGACACTATAATGGATTACATTAGAGCAGCTGCTGTTCTTTCCTGAACCAGTTCTGCAATAATTGACATATTGATTCTTTCCAAATTGAAACCATGAGCTTGATAAGCAGATTAGAAAACAGATGGATTGGGATTTTTGTCTTAATTGTATTTGCTACTTACCCTTCTGCAAATGGCAGGAAACAATATAAGAGAGTACACATCTCCATCATTAATTAGTTTTCACCTAGCAGCCTACAGAATCTTACTTTTTTAAACGTGTGTTCCAGCTGCTGATCTACTTTCCCTTCCTTAGACTCTGCCAATGTTTTCAACTTCATTGCACTTTTCACTTTCCTTTCATTCTGTTTCCTACTTCTAGCCACCATTACTCTGAAATTACAGCTTCTGGGCTCTGTCAAATAATTCTCAGTTTGATAATTCCTTCTACTGGTCTGCCATCTAGTCCCAGTTTGTACTTAAATGGTTTACAATGCTGCCTCCTAGTGGCCAAAAGCAAATAAAGTCCAGAGTAGCTTTTCTAAGAAAAGTGCAAGGTAACCCCAAGGAGTGCAGTGACTATGGGCATCTGTTTTTAATGATAAACACTGTAGCCATTCTGTATTATTTGATGCTACCTAGTGGTCAGGTTGGCATATATCAAATTATATCAGTGTTAATGTGAGGATAATACATACTTATTTCATTTAAAAGCATTTAAGTGAGGGTATTAAAGGCAAAAACACACACAAAAAAGGGAATTTTTAAAACATATACACATACTAGATATATTTCTTTTTCCTGAAGACTTTTCTAAGTCCATCACAGTATTTTTTTTTTGCCTTTTCCAGAGATTTGGAAATAGGACATTCTAAAGCAATTTATTTATTTAAATTTTATTGATTTTATTGTAATCATTCCAAATTAATAGATCAGTTTTAATAAAAATAGTATTGAAAACAAATCAACCCCCACCCCTGAGAAAGAGAGCATGGCCAACAGAGTAAAACTTAAAGCTAGTAAAAATAAGTAAATCGATGAGTTTAATCAGTGGATAAAGATAAATGGAGAAGAAAACGAATTGGGAAGAGAATCTGCTTCCTCAGTGCTTTAAGAGCTTAATCTAAAATGTTATTAATTAGATCCTGCTAGGTTTTGAAAACGTTCTGCACAGATCCTCTAAGTGAGAATTTGATTTTTTCCAATTTCAAATGATATAAAACATCAGTTACCCACTGACTTAAAAGAGGAGAGTTAGGACTCTTTCAGTTGAGCAAAATAAGTCTGCATGCCAAAAGTGTAGTAAAGTCGATCACAGTTTGTTTGTCCTTCTCCACTTTAAGCCCATTTGAGAGTCCGCCAGACACAACTGTTAGTGGATTAGGAGTGATTGTGACACCAAGGCTGTCTGAGATGCATTTAAAGATTTTGGTCCAGAATGATGTTAGTTTGGTGCGGGCCCAAAACATGGGACCCAGTGAGGCTGGGACTTGATTGTAGGATTCGCAGGTTGGATCTTGCCCTAGAAACATTTTGGACAATTTTAAGTGAGACAGATGTGCTTGATATATAATTTTGAGTTGAATATTTGTATGCTTTGCGCATATGGAGCTTGAGTGAATTCTCTGCATTGCTACCTTCCACTCCTTTTCTGAGATGTTGAGGCAGAGATCCTTTACCCATTGTACTCTTGGATCTTTGAAAGGGAGGGACTGTAAAATGGTTTTATATATTGCAGAAATGCTGTCTGACACCTCGAAACTGAACAATATTTTTCCAGCATAGAGGAAGGTGGGAGATGAGGAAAATCAGGCAGGTTCAGTTTAACAAAGTTTCTGAATTGAAGATAGTGAAAGAAATGTGCTCCTGGAAAGTTAAATTTAGAATGCAATTGTTCATAGGATGCAAAGATGTTGTCCATGTACAGATCTCTAAGTGATTTAAAACCAAATGTTTTCCAGATATTAAAAACTGCATATGTTTGTGAGGGTTGGAAAAGGTGGTTCTCATGCAGAGGTGCCACAGATAAAAGATTCTCTATCTTAAAAGCTTCCTACATTGGTTCTGTATTCTGAGTGAGTGAAGCACAATTGGGTTGTTAGTATATTGGCGATAGAAATACTGCAGGATTTTACTTCTATTGCGCACAAGCCTGTGTATGTTCATCTATTTGTGTCCATGTCCAGGTTTTTATAGTTTGTGTGTTTTCTGCCCAGTAATAAAACTGAAAGTTAGGTAGAGCCATTCCACCTTCTGCCCTAGGTCTTTTTAGGGTTGCTCTTTGGATATGTGGATATTTTAAATTCTAAATAAATGAGGTTATGGTTGAATCAAATTGCTTAAAAATTTTTTTATTGATGTATATTGGAATGTTTTGAAATAAAAAGAGAAGCTTAGGAAGAAATCTATTTTAAGGAAAATGAAAATGAGAAAAAATCTTATTATTACAGCAGGTATGTTCTCCACAGTACAGGAGGGCTGAGGTGACTCCAGTCTATGGGTCAGATGTATGCACAAAAAGAGGCTCAAAGTGTGTGTACAACTGTCCATGTAAAAGCTGGATGGCTTGTTTTGTTTTGGACGCTCTGTCTCTAGGTATGTCAGAGGATTGGGACTTTGTGAATGGGGTCCAGCCTCACGTGGGGAGGCAAAATGGGGGGTAGGGGGGATAGAAAGAGAGCAAGCTATCTCTAATCTATCCATTTAATCCTCATAATTATAAGTGCCAGCGTAACAATAGGCTTCATGGTGATAACTCCTGGGAAAATTGGAAATTAAGGTCAAAGTTGTCTTATCTTAAGTTAACACGACAAAATGACAACAAAAGTTCAGAAGCAATGTCTCCATGATGAACGTTAAGTTTATGAGCTGGAATGTTAAACGCCTGAATCATGAATTAAAGAGAAAGAAAAATTTCTCTCACTAACAGATTTTAATGCCAAAATTGTATTTTTACAGGAGACTCACTTATTAAGCAAATATCAGATTCGGCTGCACAAAGACTAGACTCGCCAAATATTCCATTTCAGCTTTACAATGAAAACTAGAGGTGTGGGAATTCTTATACATAGAACAGTCTCATTTGTAATATTAGATGTAGTTTCTGATTCTGAAGGAGATATGTGATTGTCATTAATAATAAATTTTGATAAATATTTAGGCACCTAATGTGTTTCATAGTTACTTTATTCAAAATGTATTTGCATCCATTCCTAATGTGAACACTCATAAAATGATAATGGCTGGGGGCTTTAGTTGTGTTTTTAAATCCAGACCTAGATAGGTCTCCTGCCGCAGGGGCAATGACATCTAACACTACAAAATCAATTACACAGTTTGTAACTGACCACAAATTATCAGACCCCTGGAGACTTCTAAACCCAAACTCAAGAGCATATTCCTTCTACTCACCAGTGCATCACTAAAGAATTGATTATTTCTTTGTAAGTAACAATTTCTTGCCTATGATTACATTTTGTAAGTACGATGCTATTGTTATCTGGGCCAAATCCAACCTGTGAACATTGCAATCAAGTTCCAGCCTCACTGGGCCACGTGTTTTGGGCCTACACCAAATTAACATCATTCTGGAACAAAATTTTTAAATGCCTTTCAGACAGCCTTGGTGTCACAATCCCTCCAAATCTACTAGCAGTTGTGTTTGTTGGACTTCCAGATGGGCTTAAAGTGGAGAAGGACAAACAAACTGTAATTGCCTTTATTATACTATTGACACTTAGACTTACAGTATCTCGCTCAAATGGAAGAATCCTAACTCTCCTATTTTAAGTCAGTGTGTAACTGATGTTATATACTATTTAAAACTGGAAAAATCTAATTCTCACTTAGAGGACCTGTTTAAAATGTTTTAAAACCTGGCAGGATCTAATTGTTAACATTTTAGAATAAGCATTTATATCGGGGAGAAGGACTCCTTTCCCTCTTTACTACTCTCAAAAGGTTTACTCTGGCTGTTGGCCTTCCTCTCTTTCTCATGGGTGGGAGTGGAATTGAGTTTAGTTTTGTTAAGTTTGACCTGGCAGGATTTAATCAATAACATTTTTAAATAAGCATTTTAATTCACTTATTCTTATTGTTTTTATTTTTATTAATTTGTTAACTTATCTATTTTCTTATTTTTACTAGTTTAAAGTTTTACTATGCTGGCTTAGCACTCTTTTTCATGTGTGGGGGTTGATTTGTTATTGTTAAACTTGACTTGCTTGTATGGAATGTTGATTTTAATAAAATTAATAAAATGCAAAAAAAAGTTGTGATTTTAAAAAAAAATTGGTTAATGTGAGAATCAAAATCTCTCTGTGTCCATGTTGCTTCATTTCCAGGTACTTTCACTTCAAAGATGGAGTTTTTCCACAGGCGAGACCTAGTAGAACAAAAGGCTCAGAGACCCATTGTGTCTGTGGAACAACTAGGAGGTTAGAGGACCCTGAGCACAAAGAACTAACAGATGAAAAAATGGTAATTAAGTCTTGAAGATACCAGCAATACATCTGTAAATTAAAAGTAGGTTATTAAAATGGATCATCTCTTTAATAGGTAACCAGTGCCAGGAGAGGAGAAGACTTCCTCCAAAATGTCCTTATGCAGACAGAGATCAGCTGTAGTAACACCAATGAGAAAGATCAGGTAGAACAGCGACAGTGCCAGTCCTCCTACGAGGGTGCAAACCAATTCACAGTCAATGGGTAGACACTCTATTACTTCCAAACAAAAAAGGAATCACAAAAAGGAGCTTTAGAAACAGGCACCATTACATGCCAGTATGCTCCCAGAATTCCCCAATGGTACAGTTCTGGCATAAGATTTCATTGCTTTACTCAACAAGGCTCTTTTCTAATTCGTTTTTTTCCACCATTCACTCATTATTTGAAGTTGTTTAATCAAATGTGGAAAGGCAGAGACGAGCCATGGAAAGGTCTCTAAATGGGAGGCACACAATAGAGGCCAAATTTGACTAACCAGTCATCCTAATCCGCATGTCTCTGCCATAAGGAGGAGAACCTAGGGAGAAGGTGCAAATTTTAGTGTGAAAAACACCAACCAATTGCTCACATTTTCTACAGCAAGAGCAGAATATTCTTCTTGTCCTTCTCAGGCTTATCTATTAACACTAGAATTACCAGAGCCTACGAAAAAACTCGTAATTCGTCCCCACCTTAAATCGCTTCTTAAATCCCTTCACACCTCTCCGGCGCCCTTTGTCTTCTAAATGTGCTGATAAAGAGAAGCTTGGAGCAGCCGGCTATTCCATCCCCCCACCAATTTAGAACGTGCACGAACTTCTCTTAGCTCATGCCTTGATTGAGTATCTTTGAGTGAAGTGGAGTTTTAGAGTTGTTGTGATGTAGGATTTTGCATATAACTTGATAAATGTTTTGTATTTCTTTATTTATAATTTAGGCAAACCAAGTGGTGAGAGGTATTCATGTTTGCCTTCCCCATCCCCTTTTCGACTGTCTCTTTGTAATTTAACGACAGGATTTGGGGATGTGTCTTAAACCAGTTTGATCTCCCACACAAAGCCAGGTTAGTGTAATATATGGTCTTGGGGTTGGGCAGGAGATAAGATGTTCTATTTCACCCATTGGTCTGAGGTATGGCTGTTTGGAATTGGCTTGTCTCAGAGGCCTTCAAGTACCATGATGTCCTATTGGTTCTAGGAATTGGAGAGAACATCTATAAATGTACTTGCTCAACCACATTCTCTCTCTCTCTCTGACTGACTCACATATAATGAAGAAGCATCTCTCTCTCTGACTGACCCACATATGATGAAGCATCTCTCTGACTGACTCACATATAATGAAGAAGCATCTCTCTGACTGACCACATATAATGAAGAAGCATCTCTCTGACTACCCACATATGAAGAAGCATCTTGCTAACCTGTGATGATGAAGACAACACAATGAAGAGCACAGCTCAGCAGCCATATTGAACAGACATGTGGCTGAAAGCTGAGCACCAACATGCCTTAACTAGAGACATTTTAAGTAACTGCAAGTCTGTGTGCCACCTGAATTACACACCACCATTTTATCAGGTTGTATGGTTGCCAATATTCAAATGTACTTTGCATTTTGTTATTATTTATGAATATTATCAGTAATACATTATTTTATGTGTAACTTAACTCCTGCTTGTCTTTTACTACATCTAATTGCCTGAGGTTATAGATATAGAAGGGAAGGTGGAGATAAGTTATATACAGTGGTAAGTCTGTGAGATTAGGTATTCTAAGGCTACATATTAATAATACAATAGGGACAGTAGAGCAATATATATTACTCTACCAAGATAAAACAATTGGCGTAGTCGGCAGGATTTTGGGGTAACCAAGTTTTGCACCCTGTTTGCAAATACTGTTTTGATGTATGTGTTTGTTTATGTATGTGAATTTTAGGGCACCCAGTGTACAAATGCGTGGAAGTAAAACATTGTTTGGTTGCTGAATGGAATATAACCAACAAAGTGTAGAGACTTCATGTGTGTCACAAGGACACCCGCATGTTTGTTAGTGCTGGTGGTAGTGAGTCCCTAATTAAAGTGCTAGGGAGTGGTGAAAGATGCATGCGTCATTCATACGGCATTTAAGTGGTTAAAGTGCTAGGGAGTGATGGGACATGCATTCGTCATTCATACGGTACTTATTCGTTTAGAATCTTTGTGTATGTATGTGTATGTTTGCTTACAGGGGCAAAAGTAGGCCAACCCATAACGAATTTGGCAAATTGTATTAGAGTAAATTGTAGACTTAGAAATGCCTAAGTTCATTTTAAAGTCAGCCATCTTCCAGTGGAGTGGCAGAGGAAGCAGGCTAAAGCTAGGAAACCTGTAGTTCAGGTAGAGAAAGCAGAAGCTGAGCTGAGTGTGCCACAAAATGGAAGGGGCTGGAAGGATTAAAAGCAAGAAAACAGAGATCAGGTTTAAAGAAGACAGCTGCTGTTATAAGAGGTTTACTAGCTTGTATTATTGGTAATAAGGAAGATCATGATAAGGAAGAAAATAGCAAAGTGAATGAAAGTGAAAGTTGTGGAATGTTGAGTGAGAGTTTTGAAAGATGTAACAGTTGGTGTGATAATTGTGAAGTGTTAGCATGTAGAACATCCGCTGCTAAAGTAGAAAGCAGTGAAAGAAGTGGAAAAAGAAATGTAAACCACCCATGGTGAAAGTTAGGGCAACAGTAACCAGATCGGACTGGAACCCTAAAACAGGGGTGGGTGACTTACATGAGACAGATGTGTGCTCAGATAAAGAGTGGGAATGTGAATGTGAGGAAAGGAGAGAGATGAAAGGAAGGAAAACAGCAAGGGTGTTTTCTTCCTTTATTCTCCACTGCACCACAATCTCCAGTAATTCTGAGGCCTGTCCAGTATTTAAAGAGCATGCTACACTGATAGATATTTCACCACTGTTAGGAAAGGTAACCAGTGCTGCATTGAAATTTGATTTAGGACAAAGAGATCAGATAGAAGGCAGAGGAGCTGGTGAGTGTGAATGGCAATTGTTGACTAGAGGGCATGAACTGGATATTGGCATATTGATACTGAGTAAAGAAAGTGTGGAATTTAAACAAGGAACAATGGAAATGAAAGGAATTCAAGTGCTTGTGTGTGAAAGGTCTGAATGTGCTAGTGCAAGAATGGCTGAGTTGGAAAGAAAGTGCACCAGTTTAGGAGTTGGTTTGAATGAAACAGGACAAGCCAAAGAACAAAGGATGGGGATGGTGCAGCAGGAAGTTTTACAAGCTCAGCAGGAAGCCAGGAATGCACAGGGGTGTGAGGTCCTAACAGCTGTGCTAGGGCCAGCAGTAATTAAAAGCACACACACTTAGGTTCAGTAATTGAAACCTGACTGACCAGTTGTTCAAAAGACAGCCTATGACTCTCCATGCAATAAAATGGAGAAAAGTGAGCTGGTCTTTAGTAAAGAACACAGGTCAGTTTTAGCAGAAATGCTGGATTTAGAACTTGGGTTCTGGAGAGGCTTCAGTCCACACTTTCAGGTAGCAGTTACCATACAATAAAAAAAAGACACACAGGCAATGAAAAAAATAGAAGGGTAGCACAGGAAGACAGGAAAGGAAAACAGTTATTTCTATTTAAATTTTCTGGCCTTTGCAATAGTGCTACTTCTATTGTAAGGTTTTATGGACTTTGGTTTGGTGCAGGTAATAAATAGTGAAGGCAATTAGCAGAGTAAAATCCATGCAGGAGATCGGTTACCATTGGCACATTGGAGTGGCGTGGCACTAGTGCCAAGCTGTTCCAATGAATGCCTGGAAGCAAAGTTTGAGTTTTGGCACCAGGTCGACAGCCAAGAAAATGAGATGGACAGAAACTGCTTTGTCACCTTCCATTTTGCAGACCTGCCTACATAGCAGAATGAAGAAAAAGAAAGAGGAAACACGAAAGACTAAAGACAAAGACATGAAAAAGAACTGAAGAGACAGCAAGAAAAGACACTTACTGGGGTTTAAGTGAGTAACAAGTCCACAAGTCATGCAATAATAGGACTAGTCACAATAGCTATAGTTTAAAAGGAAAGGTTTGTTCATTACTGCAGCAAATTTATATTCCAAGGGGTGGAAACTGAACAAACCAGTTAGGAATGCCAAAATAAGGGGATTATTTTGGGCTCATAAAGTATACATTCTGGGTATTAATTAATTAAGTGGGATAATTAATATATTAAGGAAAATGTATACTAAGAAAATTGGTGAACTTTTCAGGAAAGCAGGTGCAGCTGATACATTTGCAAGACATATGGGCTCCGATGTTTAGGTATAGTCTAATTGGGAAAATATGGAAGCCCTGCTGAGATTGTCGGCTGTGGTACAGGCACAGGACCAGTGGGCCAATTCTGAACCTGAGGTGTTTAGCACAATGAGTATGCATATGGTGAGCAAACAACTCTAGGGGTGGCCTACGGGGAATGATGAGAGTTGCAAGCTTTGATGTCTCATGGTGGTGATGCCAGCCTATACTGGTAAAGGCTGATGGCAGTCAAGAGTTGCACCATGGGTAGGAAAGCACAAGAGGCAACTAAGTCAACCCCAAATGTGTGCAGAGGGCCACAATGTTGGTTTGTGAACAGTTTATGCAGTGGCACATGGCTGTCACTTGGGCAGAAGTGGTTGTACTGGCACCTGTGGCATGTTACCTTTCAAATTTTGATGTTAATTGTACAGCTGCATATGCTTAAACAGATAGTTTGGGACAGGGGTCTAATTAGCAGTTAGACAGAGAACAAGTACAGATTAAAAATTCACACAATAGACTAAATTGTAGTGGGCTAGTTTAGTGGAAGGTGTGGACTTGTCTCATTTTGAACCACCAGATCTGATGACATATGAGACTGCAGAAAGAGTTGACGCAAGCTGGAGCAGATACAAGTCATCGGGGCGCTTCCAAGTTCTTCAGATTGTCTTTGAAATAAAGAAGATATGTAATGGACAAATGGTCACGGACAACTTTTAACACTGGGAGAGCAAATACTGCAAATCAATGCACAAGTTATGCATCAGACTCTTGAAACAATTTAAAGACATTGTGTATAAAGACACTGTACAAAACATTCATCGGGTGGAGTGTTGTGATGTAGGATTTTGCATATAACTTGATAAATGTTTTGTATGTCTTTATTTATAATTTAGGCAAACCAAGTGGTGAGAGGTATTCATGTTTGCCTTCCCCCATCCCCCTTTTTACGACTGTCTCTTTGTAATTTTATGACAGGATTTGGGGATGTGTCTTAAACCAGTTTGATCTCCCACACAAAGCCAGGTTAGTGTAATATATGGTCTTGGGGTTGGGCAGGAGATAAGATGTTCTATTTCACCCATTGGTCTGAGGTATGGCTGTTTGGAATTGGCTTGTCTCAGAGGCCTTCAAGTACCATGATGTCCTATTGGTTCTAGGAATTGGAGAACATCTATAAATGTACTTGCTCAACCACATTCTCTCTCTCTCTCTGACTCACATATGAATGAAGAAGCATCTCTCTCTCTGACTGACTCACATATAATGAAGAAGAATCTCTCTCTCTGACTGACTCACATATGAAGAAGCATCTCTCTTGCTAACCTGTGATGATGAAGACAACACATTGAAGAGCACAGCTCAGCAGCCATATTGAACAGACATGTGGCTGAAAGCTGAGCACCAACAATGCCTTAACTAGAGACATTTTAAGTAACTGCAAGTCTGTGTGCCACCTGAATTACACACCACCATTTTATCAGGTTGTATGGTTGCCAATATTCAAATGTACTTTGCATTTTGTTATTATTTATGAATATTATCAGTAATACATTATTTTATGTGTAACTTAACTCCTGCTTGTCTTTTTACTACATCTAATTGCCTGAGGTTATAGATATAGAAGGGAAGGTGGGGATAAGTTATATACAGTGGTAAGTCTGTGAGATTAGGTATTCTAAGGCTACATATTAATAATACAATAGGGGACAGTAGAGCAATATATATTACTCTACCAAGATAAAACAAGAGTGAAATAATAGATCGTTGTTTGGAACACACGCATTTCATGTCTGTTCCGTTTCTACAGTAATCTGTGTCAACACATTGTTAAAACAGAAACTTTTTTATATTCTAGTAGTAGATGACAAAATGTAGGCATAAACTATATAGTGTATGAAGCCTGAAGTCCAAATAGCAAAGAAACATTTTCACAAGAATAACACAATTGCGCTTTTATTCAAAAATATAACTGCAGAAACAAAAAGCCGCCTTAACATGCGACATTGACAGCAGTTTATTGTAACTGTCAGCCCCTACTTGGGAATCCGTGGTTCAATAGACTCAGCCCCTACTTGGGAATCAAGAGGTCACGAGTTCGATCCTGCGCCCATCCGTTTTGAGAAGTAAACTGCTCTTAGTCTTACTGTTTTAGAATAAAAGCATACATTTGATTTCAGTCTGTAACAGCCGGTGCAATTTATGATCCTTGTAAAGGTTAGCTTTTTTTTAAATTCACTTTTCATTCTCTCAGTTGCGTTCAGAATCAATCCATACAACCCCATCTCACACGGCTGTTTTCACTAAAGGCGCTATAGCTCTGCAGTGTACCACGATGCATACTAACGCCCCCCCCGGGTTCTGACACACAAGCGCTGCGAAGCTGCCTTCTTACATCTCACCGTCACTTGCTTTTCTTTTTATTCAGTTTTATTGAGTGTTCCTGCCAGTCCCCGCATGTTGCTGTATGCTGTTTCTTTTGTACTCCAGGACATGCAGAGGAAAGAATGGTAAAGAAAAGTAACTTCGGGCTATATGCAATCATCAGACACTCCCCATCTGCCCGTGTCGTTAAAACACAGGAACATATATTGGTGTAAAAGTATAACAAAAGTGCACTTTTATTCAAGTGCACTTTTTCCATCGCCTTTTCCTGTAAGAGCAATGTACACACTTCTCTCTATGCTGTGGTTTCTATTACACACCTGAAAGAAAGAGACAATATATGTGAAAATATAATCGCACTAATGCAATATTATTTGAAAAGCGAACAGCGTCAGATCGGGTGTGAATTTATGCAGGAACTGGAAATTCTCTGATGTGGGACCTTCCCCCAGGGAAGAAAGTACAGTGTCAGGTGCTCATTCAGTGTAATAGAAACCATAGCACAGAGAGTTGTGTGCACTGCAACAAGTACACGTGTCGTAAATGTAGGAAGGACGGTCCTTGGGTGTGTAGGAACTGTTAATATTTGAATGTGATGATTTTATATAGCATGGAATGAAAATCTGCACTTCTTAGCATTGCACCATGCAAGCTGTCGTATCAATCGCCTACTGTAACTTGCTTTCTTTTTCCCTTGGTTATACAGGTAGTCTTGAATAAAAGTGCACTTGTTTTGTTTGCGAAATGAAGTGTCTGCGTGCACTTTTCATTGGCAATACACGTGTATTTTTGAGCATGCCCGTTTGAGCATGCTACAGGAAAAGTTGGTGTAAAAGTATAACAAAACAACGGGCAGATGGGGAGTGTCTGATGATTGCATATAGCGCCGAACTTACTGCTCTTTACTATTCTCTCCTCTACATGCCCTGGAGTACAAAAGAAACAGAATACAGGCGCTATAGCTCTGTTGTACCACGATGCATACTAACGCCCCCCCGGTTCTGACACACAGACACTGGCGAAGCTGCCTTCTTCGTATCTCACCGTCACTTGATTTTGTTTTATTCAGTTTTATTGAGTGTTCCTGCCAGTCCCGCATGTTGCTGTATGCTGGATATTTTCACATGTATTGTCTCTTTCTTTCAGGTGTGTAATAGAAACCACAGCATAGAGAGAAGTGTGTACATTGCTTCTTACAGGAAAAGGCGATGGAAAAAGTGCACTTTTTGTTATACTTTTACACCAATATATGTTCCTGTGTTTGAGCGACACGGGCAGATGGGGAGTGTCTGATGATTGCATATAGCGCCCGAAGTTACTTTTCTTTACCATTCTTTCCTCTGCATGTCCTGGAGTACAAAAGAAACAGCATACAGCAACATGCGGGGACTGGCAGGAACACTCAATAAAACTGAATAAAAAGAAAAGCAAGTGCGGTGAGATCTGAAGAAGGCAGCTTAGCCAGCGTTTGTGTCAGAACCGGGGTGGGGCGTTAGTATGCATCGTGGTACACTGCAGAGCTATAGCGTCTTTAGTGAAAACAGCCGTGTCAGATGGGGTTGTATGGATTGATTCTGAATGCTACTGAGAGAATGAAAAGTGAATTAAAAAAAAAGCTAACCTTTACAAGGATCATAAATTGCACCGGCTGTTACAGACTGAAATCAAATGTATGCTTTTATTCTAAAATAGTAAGACTAAGAGCAGTTTACTTCTCAAAACGGATGGGCACAGGATCAAACTCGTGACCTCTTGATTCTAGCGGGGCTGAGTCTATTGAACCACAGAGGGAGTTACAATAAACTCCTGTCAATGTCGCATGTTAAGGCTGCGTTTTGTTTCTGCAGTTATATTTTTGAATAAAAGCGCAATTGTGTTATTCTTGTGAAAATGTTTCTTTGCTATTTGGACTTCAGGCTTCATACACTATATAGTTTATGCCTACATTTTTTCATCTACTACTAGAATATAAAAAGCGTTTCTGTTTTAACAATGTGTTGACACAGATTACTGTAAACGGAACTGACATGAAATGCGTGTGTTCCAAATAACGATCTATTATTTCCACTCTAAAACTCCACTTCACTCCCAGATACTCAATCAAGGCATGAGCTAGAGAAGTTTGTGCACGTTCTAAATTGGTGGGGGAATGGAATAGCCGGCTGCTCCAAGCTTCTCTTTATCAGCACATTTAGAAGACAAAGGACGCTGGCGGAGAGGTGTGAAGGGATTTAAGAAGCAGTTTAAGGTGGGACGGAATTACGAGTTTTTTTCGTAGGCTCTGGTAATTCTAGTGTTAAAAGGAGTCTCCATTCCAAAATTCCAGCATAACCATTTCCTGTTAGTCTGAGGAGTTTGATATCTCTTTAATTAAATCATACACTTTTCTACAAAAAAATGGAGACCACCACCTCAGAGCCTTAAAGATCTGCAAACCCTTTTCAATCACACAGAAAAATTTTAATTAAATATTTTAATAAAGCATACACACAACTGTTATTTTTCACACCACTAACAAAATTATAATACAATTTATTTTTGTACAGCCCAAAATCACACAAAAAGTAACGTAATGGGCTTTATTAGCAGGCCCTGCCTTTTTACAGCCCCCCTGCCTTGACTCTCTAAGAAGACAAGGAAAAACACAAAAAAATAAAATCCTTGTAGGGAAAAAAATGGAGGAAACCTCGGGAAAGTCAATTCAAAGAGAGACCCCTTTCCAGGTAGGTTGAGCATGCAGTGGGTGTCATAAAAAAAAGGGTAAATGCAATAAAATACACAGAACAGAGCACAAGTAATCCTCAATACAATATAGAAATATTACAAGAGCAGAAATCAACAGTAGATGATATTAAATAATACGATTTGGATTTGTTCAGAACCCCTCCACCCCCATTCCCCACCAGTCACCTGCTCTTACACCTTTCTCATCTGTCATTTTATTCAGAGCACTGTGTACTCCACCCATTCAAGTTTCACGTCAGTCTCATCTGTCTAACTCCAAATGAAACTCTCCTCCACACTCTCCAATGTGAAAATTGCCAATTATTTTTCCCACAGCAACATCTACTCCCTATTATCACAGCTGTCCTCTCCCAGGGTTTATGCTGGTCTCACCTAGGGCCCCACACACCCCTAGAGATGGCCCAAACCACCACAATACAATACATTTTAAGGCACCGTCCTCACCTTCTGTGAAACATTACACATATGTGTTATTCACAATCGCCCACTATATTCAGTATTTGCAGAATTTCTGGTCTCATTAAGCCTTCACTAACTAGCCACTACAGATCTTTTTAACACTTAAACTGCCAGAATGGGCTATAGTCGGTTCCCAATGCAATTTGCCAGCACAACAGAGCGAGTATATTCAGCAATGTACATTCGTTGAATGCGAAATTGGCTATAGTCATTTCCCAGTGCAATGTGCCAGCACGCTGGAGCTGATGAGTCCGTGACGTACATTCGTTGAGCAGCCAGCTCATGACCACTGCTGCCCCCTGCAGCACTGCAGCATCACTGTACCTGGGATTCAGCGCTGCACTAGACTAGCATGCAAGGATCAGCGTTGGCCTCTGCGTGTTTGCGTGCAGCCAGTTCAAGCGCAGTTGGCTCAGTGATTTACTGAATTCCATCCATTGCGTCATTTGCATCTTGTACGTATAATAAGAGATTGTTAGATTTTACAGTTCATTAACAGTGTGAAAAATGATTTGTGCTGGAGTAATTGTGATGCTGTTTGCATAAATAAAATATGTGTTCCATTATAATTTTATGTTTTCTTGGTGAATTGTGACATTTACTTAAAATGTGTAGAAACTTCACTGTTAACCCATCCTTGAGGTGTATCTCATTGTTTAAACTTGGGTGTCTAACTGCTGCCTTCACGTCTCAAAGAGTCTAACGTCAGATATGTCAGTTCCACTCTGATTAACATCTTTATTATCAGATTCAGATGAAGTCATTTAATGTGAAATGTAGTTTGGAGAAGGTGAAGCTTGATTCCTGCCCCCCTGTTAAATCTGCTAAAATGAAGCACTGCTCCACTGCAACTTCTCTTTTCTGTCATTCACGTTCATCTCAACAAGAAGTTTCTGCTCTTTCTCTTTCTGTTTTCTCAACACATCTTCTCCTCTGTTTTCTATTCAAATCAATCTTTTGTTATACATGACTTTTCACATTTGTTTCTCCTTATCTAATATAAGTGGTACTAGAAATCATCTGATGCTGGCCTTCTCGCTCATCCGTGTCAATCACTTGAGATTCTAATGCACTGTAATCCTCTGTCCAGGTTTGTCCACAGCACACTGTCATGCTAAAGTTCATTTTACTATGGAACATGACTTCTTCTCAATTTTTTTTTATGTATTTTTTACTATTTTTTTTATTTTTTATTTACTTATTAGTTATTATTTATTTTATTTTTATTTTTTTCTTTATATTTTCTTGTTATATTTATATAAGTATTTGAATTATTTCTTTATAATTGAAGCAATCGTAAGGTGGGACGGATCTATGAGGTTTTATCGTAGACTCTGGTAATTCTAGTGTTAAGCTTTTAGGTTTCATGTCAGTATCAGTCAGGAGCACAGAAAAGGAAAAAGTAAAACGAAAGCATGAAGAAGCAGTTTGTGCTACATTTACAGACATGTTTCTGAAGTCTACATTTGTCCATCTTGCAGTAAGCTAGCTAATATTACCTCAGTTACTACTACATTAAAGCTATCAGTTTACTGGAGAAACATTGGATTAACCGTAGCATTATGTGTGATATCGAGTTTTTAAGAGATATTATCTGATCTTACAGTACCTACCTGACACATGGATGAGAATTATTTATTACAGGAATATAAACCTCAGGACCTACACACGTTGTTTAAAGGCTGCTATTGTTAGTTGATATATGAAGTACTCTGAGTGTGATTGCATTGAGGACATGTCTGAAAATTTCATCAACACACAAGAAGTTCTCTGGTTTACTAGTTAGTTATTGGCTGGATTGTGGGAGAGTAGCACACAACAAATTGGACATCCAAAAAGAACAATTAGTTCAGATGAACCTCAACAGTTGGTTAATTTGAAAACTTCAGCTCAGTAAGACATACTTGAGGTTATGCAGGGCACAATAACATTTAAGCTTCTTGGAAATCTTCAGCATCAACTCAGACCTTGAATAGAAGCTGTCGTGTGATGACCTAATAGATGACTTGGGCTTCAAAATATGTAGGCGTGTGTTGTTGTGATAGGCAAGAAAGAGACTGAGGAAACCCCAAAACATTCACTTTCAAGTTTTGATTATTTTGATGAAAGTATTAGTAGTTGATGTTAAAGGTTAGAGTTAAGTTTGTGTTGTGTGCTTTCTTTGTTTCTTTATTCAGTCAGTCAGTCATTGTCCAACCTGCTATATCCTAACACAGAGTCACAGGGATAGGCTGGAGCCAATCCCAGCCAGCACAGGGTGCAAGGCAGGAACAAACCCCAGGCAGGGCGCCAGTCCACCGCAGGACACACACACAACAAGCACACACTAGGGACAATTTAGGATCGCCAATGTACCTAACCTGCATGTTTTTGGACTTAAGCAGGAAACCAGAGCGCCCAGAGGAACCCACAGAAATGGAGAGAACATGCAAAATGTTTATTTTTATTTATTTTTATTTTGTTGTTCAAATTAAATATTCATGTAATGGATTCAGAGAGCGGCAGTGTGGGTGGGCCGGTGGAGCCAAGAAGATTCTGCCCAGGGCCCTGGTTTGGCTATAGGCAGCAGTGCCTATAACAGAACTGCTTGGAGAGAGAACAGCAGAGATCTAAAACAAACTAAACAAGCCATAAAAAAAGGCATCCCAGACATACTAACGAAAACAGCTTTGCCCCAAGGTATTAAGACATGATTATGATAGCTTCAATTATAAAGAAATAATTCAAATACTTATAGAAACATACCAAGAAAGTATAAAGATAAAAAATAAAAATAAAATAAATAATCTATACTAATAAAAGACAAAGCCCTCACTGACTGACTCACTCACTCATCACTAATTCTCCAACTTCCCGTATAGGTAGAAGGCTGAAATTTGGCAGACTCATTCCTACGCAGTATTTTAAAGTCAATCCTGAATGACACAGGTAACCAGTGTAGTGACATCAAAACTGGAGAAATGTGTTTGGATTTTCTTTTCCCAGTTAGGATTCTAGCAGCTGCATTCTGCACTCGTTGCAAGTGATTTATGTCTTTTTTGGGTAGTCCTGAGAGGAGTGCGTTACAGTAATCTAGTGACTGAAAACAAAAGCGTGAATTAATTTCTCAGCATCTTTCTATGATATAAGAGGTCTAATTTTTGCTATGTTTCTTAAGTGAAAAAATGCTGTCCTAGTGCTCTGATGAATATGCGATTTAAAATTCAGATTATAGTCAACGGTTACCCCTAAGTTTTTTACTTCCGTCTTAACTTTTAATCCTAGTGCATCAAGTTTATTTCTGATAACCTCATTGAATCCATTATTGCCAATTACTAAAATTTCAGTTTTCTCTTTATTTAGTTTGAGAAAATTACTATTCATCCATTCAGAAATACCAGTAAGACATTGTGTTAGTGAATCGAGAGAATCGGAGTCATCAGGTGCTATTGATAAGTACAGCTGTGTGTCATCAGCATAGCTGTGGTAACTCACGTTGTAACCTGAGATAATCTGACCTAACGGAAGCATGTAGATTGAGAAGAGCAGCGACCCAGGATAGAGCCTTGTGGAACACCATATCGGATATCATGTGTCTTTGAGTTGTGATTACCACAACTCACAAAGAATTTTCTACCTGCCAGGTAGGATTCAAACCAATTTAAGACACTGCCAGAGAGGCCCACCCATTGACTAAGGCCATTTCTAAGAATATTGTGATCAATGGTGTCAAATGCAGCACTCAGATCTAAGAGGATGAGAACAGATAAATGGCCTCTGTCTGCATTCACTCGTAAGTCATTTACTACTTTAACGAGTGCAGTTTCTGTGCTGTGATTTGTTCTGAAACCTGACTGAAACTTATCAAGAATAGCATGTTTATTGAGGTGGTCATTTAACTGCATAATGACTGCCTTCTCTAGAATTTTACTTAAGAAGGGTAAGTTAGAAATGGGTCTAAAATTTTCAAAGGCAGAGGGGTCAAGATTATGTTTCTTAAGAAGGGGTTTAACTACAGCAGTCTTAAGACAGTCTGGAAAGACCCCCATATCTAATGACGAATTAACTATGTCCAGAATATTGTCAATTAGCATGTCTGATATTTCTTTGAAAAACCTGGTTGGTATTGGGTCAAGGACCAGGTGGAGGGTTTCAGTTGAGAATTAATTACAATTAATAGTAACATCTTCTCCTGCCCTGGTTGATTTAGCTGGTGGTGTCTGGGTCACAGATATCTCTCCATTTCCTTCTGTGAAATAAAGGATAATTTTACATTTTCTGTATTGATATATGTCTTTAAACAGTATTGCATGTGATTCATATAATACATTGTAGGAAATTCTACTTATAATGATATTTACATGTATAATCAATTTTTTTAGGTAGCGCTGCTTTCTAAGTGTAGGCTATAAAATAGAGGTGACATTGTCACTTCAGATCGTTGTCAGTCTGCCTCAGTCAGAGGCTATAAACGCAACCAACGCAGTCAGGTGGGCATGTAGACACAAAGGGGCGTGTCTATGCAAATCACCTGGCTGAATTGAGTGCAAATCAAGCTCCAATGCTCCACTAACCTGTTGAATGCAGCTTCTCTTTTCTGTCACTCCGGGTCATCTTAACAGACAGTTTGTGTTTTTTGTATTTGGTTATAACATTATATCCTCTCTTCACTGTCCTGATCCACTTCACAGTTTTGTTTGTTGCTGTCTTTCCACATTTGCTTCTCCTTGTCTAATTTACAGTGACTCCAAAATGTTTGGGACAAAGATATATTTTTATATGACATAGTAAATTTGTCATTAGATATGGGGGTCTTCCCAGATTGTCTTAAGACTGCTGTTGTTAAACCCCTGCTCAAGAAAAATAATCTTGACTCCCCTTTTTTGAAAATTTTAAACCTATTTCTAGCCTGCCATTCTTAAGTAAAATCCTAGAAAAGGCGGTCTTTATACAGCTAAATGATCACTTGAATAAACATGCTATTCTTGACAAGTTTCAGTCAGGTTTTAGAACAAATCACAGCACAGAAACTGCACTCGTTAAAGTAGTAAATGACTTGTGGGTAAATGCAGACATAGGCCATTTATCTGTTCTCATCCTCTTAGATCTGAGTGCCGCATTTGACACCATTGATCACAATATTCTTAGAAATCGCCTTAGTCAATGGGTAGGCCTCTCTGGCAGTGTCTTAAATTGGTTTGAGTCTTACTTGGCAGGTAGAAAATTCTTTGTTAGTTGTGGTTATTATAACTCGAAGACACATGATATTCTATATGGCGTTCCACAAGGCTCTATCCTGGGTCCGCTGCTCTTTTTGATCTACATGCTTCCGTTAGGTCGGATTATCTCAACGCATAACGAGAGCTTCCACAGCTATGCTGATGACACACAGCTGTATTTATCAATAGCGCCTGATGACCCAGACTCTCTTGATTCACTGACCCAATGTCTTAATTGTATTTCTGAATGGATTAGTAGTCATTTTCTCAAACTAAATAAGGAGAAAACAGAATTTTAGTGATTAGCTAAAATGCATGTAATGAGGGTATTAGAAATAAACTTAATCCATTAGGCTTCAAAGTCAAGACAGAGGTAAAGAATTTAGGGGTAATTATCGACTGTGACCTAAATTTTAATTCACATTTTAATCAGATTACTAGGATAAAGAAAACCAAACACATCTCTCCTGTTTTGATGTCAATGCATTGGTTGCCTGTGTCATTCAGAATTGACTTTAAAATACTGCTTATGGTTTACAAAGCCTTAAATAATCTTATTCCATCCTATATTTCAGAATTCCTTTCACCTTACACTCCAAATCGAAACCTTAGATCTTCACATGAGTGTCTGCTTAGAATTCCAAGAGCTAAGCTTAAAAGAAGTGGTGAGGTGGCCTTCTGCTGCTATGCACCTAAAATCTAGAATAGCCTGCCTATAGGAATTCACCAGGCTAATACAATGGAGCACTGTAAAAAACTGCTGAAAACAAACTACTTTAACATGGCTTACTCATAACTTCAGTTTAGTGTAACCATGATATTCTGTATATGCATTTAATTATCATTTTATCATATCTCCGCAATCTACTAACCACTACTATCTCTGCTGTTGTTTTTAATCTGCGCAACCACCACCTGATCAGGGCACCATGATGTCCCTACATTGATGGATTGAAGGCCAGAGTTCCACATGACCATCATCATCATTCTTCAACGTGGAGCCTGAAAACCATGACGACTGATTGAGATCATTTATGATAGGTAGAATGCCCATTGGGGGCTGGGAGGTCTCATGGCCTCGGCCCCTGCAGATTTTGTTTATTTCTCCAGGAATCTGGTGTTTTGTTTTTTCTGTCCTCCCAGGCCATCAGACCTTACTTTATTCTATGTTAATTAGAATTTCCCAATTTTATTTTTATATTTTGTCTTTTTGTTTTCACTTTCTTCATCCTGTAAAGCACTTTGAGCTACATCATTTGCATGAAAGTGTGCTGTATAAATAAATATTGTTGTTATATAAATCAAACAATTCCGATGTGATTAAATGAACATGGCAGACTTTAATTTAAAGATATCTGCATATATTTTGGTCACACCATGTAGAAATTAGAACACTTTTTCTCCAATGGTCCCCTGATTTCAGGGCACCAGAATTAGATTAGATTAGATTAGGTTAGGGTGGAATGGATGCTCAGTGGTAGTGCTGCTGCCTCGCAATTAGGAGGTTTGGGTTCACCTCCCGGGTCCTCCCTGCATGGAGTTTGCATGTTCTCCCCGTGTCTGCATGGGTTTCCTCCGGTTTTCACCCAGAGTCCAAAGACATGCAGGTTAGGTGCATTGGTGCCCTGTGGTGGGCTGGCAACCGCCTGGGGTTTGTTTCCGGCCTTGCCCTGTGTTGGCTGGGATTGGCTCCAGCAGACCCCTGTGACCCTGTAGTTAGGATATAGCGGGTTGAATGATGGATGGATAGATTAGATTAGATACATTTCATTAAATGTTTGGGATAGAGAAATGGCAGGTACATTAAAGCAGTCATATTTAGTACTTTGTTGAAAAACCCTTGCATGAAATGACTGCTTGAAGTCTACAATTCATAAACATCATCGGGAGCTGAGGATTTTCTTTCCCAAAGAAAGTTTCTTATGTAAATTGTCTTTTGTTTCCAGCAAAATGTGTGCTATTGACACAAGAAGAAAGACATTTTGTCCTTTCTGGAAGCAATTTGCGTGCATTAATTACGTCATGTGTCTGTCTGCCATTTAGTATTTAAATGAAACTTATTTCATGTCATGTTTGAATATTTTGTTGAGCCACATGTTGTAATTATTCTACTGGTATGATCTCTATGATCACAGTCATAAAGATGTACAGTATAAGAGACATAAGAGAAAGAAACTCGAAGCTCCACCGCATATGGAAGGTACATACCAGCAAACACATCTACAGGAATCAAGAAACAAGAACATGCAGATGCTACATAATGGCCAGCATGGTGGAGAGCAAGTAGCTTTCTGGGTAGTTAATTTTCCAGTGGATAAAGCTGGTAATGTGCACAACTGTGAATTTTAGTTTGTGTTCCTGTAGAAAATGTGCTGCATGTCATGATTTTAAAAATGCACTGTGCTCATCCGAAGGTAATGTGGATGACAGACATGTATAGAACTTATTTAAATGGTGTTCAGGTGCGAATGAGGCTTTAGAAAGCAATTTTCTTATTTTTCATTGCCCCCTAAAAAATTTTAAACTCCAAAAAAAATCTTTTGTATTTGAGAATTTTGTATTTCACATTTCCTAATCAAAAAATTGCCTGAGAAGCAAATTTTAGTGTCAGTTTCACAAAATCCTGCACAAACTGAAGCTCAGCTATTTCACTCATCACTGTTCATCATGTGATTTGTATTACAGCTGTCAGCTTGCTATGGTGCTCTGAGCTCGCACTCTGTGAGGAGTGCTATAGGAAAGTAAACTAACTTGACTCACTCACTTACTCGCTCACTTTATCCCCAGTGGCAAGTTTAAATCTTTGATTTGGAGGCCCTAGAAAAAATACTTGCCACTGCTTCCTTTCCAGTTCTATTAAATAAATAAATAAATCATAAAACAAGAACAAGTATACGTTTGCTAATACTCAAAACACAGGTGGACTAAGTGACATTTTCCAACTGAATTCAAGAGTTTTGTAACGCATATTGTGATATATGGACAATACCCCCAGGCCACCAGATGGAGACCTCCCTGCAGCATGGAGGTGCCCCGAAGGCCAGCAGGGAATCCTGGACAATGGAGTTTTTATCCACAGCCCTGCTGGATACCAGGGGGCCACTAGAGGATGCTGCAGGGAGGAAAAAGGAGTATTTTCAATACAACCCGGAAGTGCGTCCTAGTCATGAGGACAGAGGAAATGACATGCTCCCGGGTTGAAGAAAAGGACTTTCTTTCTGACCTGGAAGTGTTCCTAGTCACATGACAGAGAGAGCGAAACACTTCCGGGTCAAGGACTATAAAGGATTGTGGGAAACCCAGAGGGTTGAGCTGAGCTGGGTGGAAGGGTGGCAACGAGTCTGGGAGTAGGAGGATTGAGTATTGACTATAGTATTGTGTTTATTTAATGAGTATATTGGAGAGGAGGGTGCTTTGTGCATTGTGTATTAATAAAAGTCATATATTTGGACTTTTACCTGTTGTCTACCGTTTGATCTGAGGGTTCAAGAAGACGATAGCGCCCTCTATCTGTCACAATATGCATTTAAGGATCTCCTTACAAACTCTGTCGAGAGGGGGCAAAATCGTTAAAAGTGTCGTCTCCTTCTCCTTCTCCCACCACAGTGTTGAGAAAGCATCTGGTGTGGGCATCTGACTCTCCCACAAAATGGTGTACAGGTTACTTGATGTACCTTGACATAACACAATGCACTGTAAATATGACAAGAGCAATGAACAGCCCAATTGATGCCATGACTAACATTTCTTTGATAGACCAAAATCACACAAGGTGTGTGTGGAAAAATAATAAATAGTTTGATCAGTTTGATCAATCTGGTATACATGACAAAGCCACGCAGAACCTGTCTTGTCTATAGTGCAAGTGCAACTTCTTGTTTCTCCTAACGAACAAAAAACCGCAAGTGACCAACTGATGAACTTAAAGAATGTGGTAAATGCTGATCCAAGCAAAATGTTGTAAGATGTAACGGTTTGAAATTCTTGTACAACCAAAGTCATAAGAAAAGGCCCTATAAAGATTTGGGATACCGACCCTCGCAGACGAAGGGCAGGTGTCCTAGGACTGTGCTTATCTGTCATTTTACCTTTGCCTGGTGTGTATTAATAAAAGATTTTTTACTAACTTTAATTATATCTCTCTGTCTTCAGTCACAAGAAACGACACTATAGAAAAAGTGTCCACAGTTTTTGGCGCCCAGACGTGGGGCAGGAGACGGCCGGCTGACTCCTCGAGCGGGAAGACCTCAGCGATCTGTCTTCTTGAAGCAGACTGCCGCAACTGTGCGCACCGGCAGCGGAGTAAGCAGCTCTGATAAAAGTTAGGACTGCCCTGTCCTGAGACGGCTCCTGCGTGAGGAGTCCCCGGTCTCCTTCTGGTACAACCACGGTGACTGAGAAGGATTTCCTGACAGAGCTGACTAACACCCAGGCTGGGGTAAGTACTGTCGGGGGTTTCCGTGAAAGATAAACCTGGAGGCGGGCTTGCTGTGGAGTATAAAAAGTGACTGGGAATAGTAAACGGAAAAGAAATACCTTGTTTTAAGTCACTACTGTTGGGAAAGATAGTATGGAACACTATCCTCTGGGAATTATAAAAGGGGGATTTAGGACGGGATCCGGCGTGGCACACCCATAAACCCGGACAAATCTATTGGACAGAGGATAGAGCATAGAATAGAGGAATAACAGGTTAATAAAACAAGGGGAAGAATAAATAAGTACGTACTGGAAATAAATACTTGCTTTTCGCGAGCACTGTGACAGTAACGTAGGAAAAGCTTCGGTATTCCACTTCTGGGAATATTAAGGGGAACACTAGTAACGGGTGAGTGGCACACTCAGAAAAACTAGTAGTTCATTGAAGACAGAAGTGAGAATAGGACACGACAAGAGGGAATAAATCTGTCACAGCAATCGGGAGGAAAAAGCAAGGGAAAAAATGGGAACATATAACAGCAAGCCTGCCAATCGGCACCCTGAGGGTTCAAAGTCTTTAATGCTAGAAGGATTATTTTCGGGGGATGAACAGACGCCTAGAAAAAAATGGGTCTCCTAGAAAATTAATAGAGAAAAGATGGGGTTAGATTTTAAAAGGCGTGTAAGAAGTGGAATAAGCAAAGCGGAGGCGCTTGCGTTAGAAGGGACAGGAGATGCAAGTGAAATTCAGGAAATTAGAAAAATTTTATGCAGAAATACACAAGGATGTTGTAATGGTGGGCCGTATCGAATAGATATGTTTGATCGATGGGAATTAGTCATTAAGGATAGGACTTTAGAGGCAACGCAGAAACAGAACGAGGTATTGAGAGCTAATGAGGGAAAGGTCCGAAAGGAGAAGGACGAGCTTTTATTAGCCCTTCAGAAAGAGACCACTCAATCAGAATCCCATACAATTAAGAAAAAAATACAGGGTCCAAGGGATCCGCTGTACCCAGTCATTCCCATACCAAACTCCACCACCCCAACACATCCCCTAAATGCCCAAATTCCTGATGAACAATCTGGAGCAGCATTCTTTGATGAACAATATCATTACGATCCCTCTCATCCCGAGGAAGACGAGGGGTCAGACAAGAAAGATCAAAAGCCCCTCCTGACCCAAACCCAAAACCAGACTTATTTCCACCGTTCACCCATTGCCCGACATACCCCTCCTTCCGCTTCGGCCACCCCAACCTCTTCACTATTTGCCCCTGTCTTTACTTCTTCTCCCAAACCTGCAGGCCCGACCTATTCCTTCCCGTTAATGGAAGTTCCAAACCCTCGTCATGACCCGTCCCAGCCAGCTAGCCCCCAGAACCCCACCACTGTAATGATACACCCACTTGGGACATAACTGAATTGAAGGATGTAGTGGCAGAACTGTATGATCCTAAAGTGAAAGGTGGGGACAAGTTCATCGAACAACTCGACCAGCTTGATAGCATGTACAAACCAAAAGCAGCAGAATGGACTCAATTATTCCGTCGCAAGTTGGGTCCCACCTGGGCATCTGTTAATTACGGGACCCACAACGGGGTTAATTGGACCTGGAGGGAGACTTTACATCGGGGAGAAGGACAGGGAGGAGAGGCTGATTTCCAAACACAGTGGGGCGGACTCAAGGAAAATCTGAAACAGAAATTCAAAAAGGGAACAGACTGGTCCTTAATTTCAGCAGCTAAACAAAGAAAGGATGAGACAGTCGATGAATGGGGGTTGCGCATACAGGATCTAATGGCCACTCACTCTGGCATCGAACAAAGCGAAGATCGCTTAAAGGCGGCTGGTCCTCCTTTCGTATCAGTTGCTGCGACCTGACATACAGTCCAAGGTCCGAATCTCCTGCATCGGATGGGAAGTCTGCCGCTTTTGAGGAAGTCAAGCGGCATGCAGAACACGCTGAGCGACAGGCGAAACAAAAGAGTCTGACACACAAACTAAACTTATTGCCGCTCAGCTAAATTATTACACTGCAGGACCTCAATCCAGAGGACGTGGATTCGATCCCGTACCGGGGCGTGCAAGAGGTAGAGGGCGGATTCTCTCAGATTCGGACCACAGACTCTGATAATTCCCTGCACATCAGTCAGGTGACCCTTCATACCGATGTTATCAATGTGAAGAGACTGGGCATTTCCGGCGAGAATGCCCCCAGCGCCAACAACTCCCTCTTCCTCCACCCCCTTCCCTTTTCCTGTCTTCGGACCAGCAGTACTGGACATAGGACAGCACAGGGCACCCCAGCCATTCTTTTCAATTACCATTATTGACTCATAACTCTGAAACTGATCCATTACTGACTTTATTCATAAATGGCACCGAAACTGCCTTCCTTGTGGACACGGGGCCACCTCCACTCTCTCTTTGGCTACGGTCCTGCCTCGAACAAACTGTCACTGTCCTTACAGCCTCTGGAAAACCACATGTTCTCCAGTCTCAAACCACTTCAGGTTCAACAGCGATCAGGAGGCTCTTCTTTGTCACATCAATTCCTGATTAATCAACTCTGCCCTGTCAATCTACTGGGGCGAGATCTCATGACGAAACTTTCTCTTTCAATCACCATGACTAATCAAGGATTTTCTGCTCCACCCCAAATCTAATGTCCCAAATTGCCCATAAGACCCTCTTTTGCAGCATGGACTTTAAATGTTTCCCACACACCATCCTTCTTAAAGCCCTTCACTCATTTCCCTCCTGCTTGTTTCCCAATCTCCAAGCCCCTGACACCCTACATTTGCACTGCTCAATATTTCCCTGCAGAAGTAGATACCCCCTGGCTGGAATCTTTTCTTTCTTCAGGTACCTGCCCGAAACCCTTCACATTCCCTGTGTTTTTTTTTTTCCCGAAGATGGATCGGGGGCTTCAACCCCAAAATTTTTATTTTGGGTCATCCCTATTTTTTTTTAAAAACCCTTAGAAAACCCCCTTTTAAAAGTTTAAAAGAAAAACTTTGGGGGGGTTTTTTTTGGAAAACCCCCATTTTCCCCGGTTTTCCCCCCCTTTTTTTTTTTATTAAACACCCCCCTTCGGGGCCTTGTTCCCTTTCCCCAGGGTAAATTTTTGGAAGGGCCCCAGGGAGTTTTGGTATCTAAAATTTCCTTCCCCAAAAAGGGCCCTTTTCCCTGCCCAAGGGGGGTCTTTCCTCCCGTTTTGTTTTTTTGGGGAACCCCCCTTTTTCCAAAATTTCCCCCCCCCCTTTTTTTAAAAAGGGGGGGGGTTCATGGGTTTTTAAATTTTTTACGAAAGGGAACTGCCCTTCGGGCCCCCTTTTCTTAATCCTTCCAATTTTCTTCCCCCCCCCGCCAATTTTTTTCCCCGGGATTTTTGTTAATTTTCTTTTTTCCTTCCCCTTTTAAATTTTGGTTTCCTTTTTTTTAAAAGGGAATGGACTGTCACCGGGGTTTTGAAGCCCCCTTTTTATGGACCCTTTTAAAATTTAGAAGGGGTTTTTCCCGACCCAGGTAGTACAAAACAAAAAATTTGATAATTATGTTATGCAGTATACAGAAGAATTTTGGGGGCACTAAAAATTATATTATTCCTGGAGAAAACATAAAGTTTCAAAGGGTAAACTGCAATTAATTCAAACGACTGAAAATATCTAGGTCATAATTAAAAATGGAAAAGAGCTTTTTCAGCGATCACATTACCACCAAAAAATCCCCCTAGACCTGTAAAAACCAACAGGTTATGTTTATTGTTTTTGGTATGGGGAATGGTTTTTAAATTTTCACTGAAAGGGCACAGTTCTTAGCTAACCCCCGGCCTTCCTCTTCGGGCGGCGGGAAAAAAGGGGGGAGAAGGCCTTTCGATTAAACCGGGACCCCCTGGCCCCCCGCGCTTTAGGGTTTTGCACGCCCACACTCTGTTCGGGAGGGAAAGGGGGGGGAATGAAACAGTTTAAAAAGTTACGGGGCAAAAAAAGCATTTTTTTTCTTTGATCCAGTGGCGGCACTTCCCCCCTTTCCGGGGTGGGGCGCCACAAAAAGCGTGCTAGCAGCAGTAAGTGCCTCCCCAACAGTAAAGGGCTCACGCTCCATTTTAGACAGGCTAAGACCACTTTTCCCCCACGTAGGGCAATAATACAGAATGTATTTTGTACCTGGAAAACGCAAATTGAAAGACCCCCCGCCCCCCTTTCCCGACAGATAACGGGAACCGTAACCCCACAAAAAAAAGCAAAAGTTGTGTAAAAACACAGGAAACACCTTAGAAACTGGAGAAATTTTTTGAGACGGATTTCTTGGAAAAGGTCCAAGGGGTAAGTAGAAATAATTTCACGTTTGAGGCAAGGGGTGAATTTAAAGGGCCCCCAGAGCCGCGTCTGGGTAAACAAATACAGATTCTAGGCCTTTTGGGGTCTCCCGATTGGGCATTATGGGAAAATTTAGGGGTTAAACCCGTACTGGGAAGCCCCCCAAAAAACAAAAGAACAACCCCTTTGAAGCCTAACAAACCAAAGCACATTGTTAAACAATAAAAAAAACAGGATCCGTCAAAAGGAAATGAATTACAGACATTTCAAAAAGACAAGTAAACACCAATTTTATTCCAACAGAGAAAGACCAGGGCCCTTTCAAATTATTTTTTACAGAGTACCCGGGGCAAAAAGAAAAAAAACCAAAGAAGGGGCCTCTCGGATCTGACCATAAGCCTAACAAATTTTTTTTTCCAAAGGTTTTTCCAGGTATGGCAAAATAGCCATGGCCTCACATGCGGGGAAAGATTGGCCCCGGATGTTGAAACTTTGGGAAGTTTGGGGTTTTCACTACATATGCAGAGCAATTCTGTAGACGCTGTGCATTATGTCAAAGGTTTAATGGAAAAGGCACACAGGTAAGTCCTCACGTTACTCCTAACCCAATGGGTTTGTTTGAGCACCTCCAAATGATTTCATTGAACAACACCGCCTAGAGGTTACCAGTTGCCTGTGATTGTCGGTGTTCTCCCGATGGAGAAGCTTCCTTCTAAACACAATGATGCTAAACAGTTGCAAAGGCACTAAAAAAAGAAATTATTCCAAGAGGGGGCACCCCCAAAGTTACAAACAGAAATGGTACTCACTTTGTGAATTCCATTATAAATGAATTAACCACCTCGCAGATCAGTCATCATTACTAAATATCATCCACAAAGTGGGGGTACAAGAGAACGATGCAATGGCACCCAAAGGCTAAGCTTGCAAAAATTTGTGAACAAACCAATTTATCATGGCCGACGCTCTGCCCCTGGCCTAATGGGATTGAGGGAGGAAAACAATTGGGACTACCCGTTGAAATTTGGATCGACACCCATCCGCTGGCATGGTTATAAAAGGGAACCTGCATCGGGGACAATGATCTTCTTCTGTCTTACAGGTCTCCGAGGCCCTGAAGGAAGTCCATGAGCAGGTTAATCAGGCCTGAGAACCAGCCTCCATCTGGAAGATTCCGATTCCCTTGGGCACCTGGATTCTGGGTTTGAGATACCCGAGGAAAACATTGGCATCAGCCAGGGGGGAGGGACCGGCCCCAAATTTTCTGTCTACACCACACGCCAAAGGTTTAAGGATTGCCCGCCTGATTCACGCTCACACTGCAAAAGCTGGCACTTTTAAAATACATAATCTTATTGTTTTCCATTCCATTATCCACCTCACGGGGGACACTGACTTTCCAGGTGGAAGAAACTGCCTCATTCCAGGTTGATTTTTGTGCACTGCCCCTGTACTGGCAGAGCAGGAACAATGGGAATGGCCTGACAAATGTTTGTGTAAGCTACCCTGGTATGACTCTGATTCAGGTACCTCCTCAGAGGACTCTGAATGTGGATTTTGAGCGATGTGTTTGCAAATACAGGACCAAATGACTGGGGTTATGAACCTTGGCAGGCTATACAGCATGGCCTGAAAACTCGATTCTCTATTTTAAAGGGACATGCCTCATGAGTGTGCGAGAATCATTGTAATCCATTGATCATTACTCTGAAGAATCCTTCTCTGCATGATTCAGAACTTATGTCTTAGCTGCATATGCAAGTGGTTATGATCCCCGAATTTTTTCAAATTAAGGTTAGACACCCGCTCTCCCCTCGTCCCCTCTTACTCAGTTTCTCACCACTGTATTCCACACGATGAATCACCCCTGGTTCAGATTTTGCATCTAAATACCTTAACCAGCACTTTTTCTGTGGAGACAGGCTATGGGGATCAAAATAGATGGCTACAGTGGGTAACTATTCAGCAAAACAGGTTAACCGTCTCACATTGCTAGCTCAGTAGCCGCACGCTCTCATTTAGCTACAGTCCCTTTCCCACTATCCAACATTTCTGACCCCACTGGGTTACCTTGTCTCTCTACTTGTTTACTAGCCCAAAATCCCACTAATTCAATGTGCTAATCTATCTTCCCTTTTTCCTCGCACCCATAATATGATTACCCCCATGTTTCAGTCTCACAAAGGTAATTTCACATGCTTTAAATCAAATGGAACTGCTTGGGCAGGAGAATTACCTTCTTCCTTCTGCTCCCAGACCTTCCATGTTAACTCCCCTCTTTAATTCCACTCTTTCAAAGTTTTTGCTTTCCAACTACCCTAGATCTGATATTTTGGATGTCCGCAGGTCAAAACAATTGATATCTTGCCTTTCGATTGGTCTGGCACTTGTGCCCTATACAGCTGGTTATGCCTTTCCGATTACTGACCTTACACCTCCAGTACACCTCTTATTCCCAGCTCTCCACTATTTCCCGAACCTGTCTCTCCCAGATTCTTCTTCCAGTTTCTCCTACACGGCCCAGGAGTATATATTGATTCCATAGGAGTCCCCAGAGGAGTCCCAGATAAATTTAAAGCCAGGGATCAGGTAGCTGCCGGGTTCGAGTCCATAATACCTCAGATCACCATCAATAAAATGTCGATTGGATCAATTATTTGTATTATAACAACAACATTCCTCAACTTCACAAAAGATGCCGTGAAGGAATTCATGAGCAGTTGGATCGTACCTCTCAATGACCTGGCAGAACAGGTTGGCCCTAGATATGCTTTTAGCAGAGAAAGGCGTGTCTGTGCAATGTTTGGAGACACTTGCTGCACCTACATTCCCAATAATACTGCTCCTGATGGCTCTATCACTTGCATTAGCCGGTCTCACTGCCCTTTCTAATGAACTTGCCGCTAACTCTGGCATCCCTAACCCTTGGGATCGTGGTTTACGTCCACTTTCGGTCCTGGGGCCAATTACTAAAATCAGCATTTATTTCTTTGGCAGTAGTATTTATTGTTCTTCTCCTTGTTGGCTGCTGCATTATTCTCTTATTCGCTATATAATATCCAAATATTTCACTGCTTCTATGCCAAGGCCTATATGCTAACCAAGAACGATGCTCCAATTTGTTCTTTAGTTCCTCGCCCTTCCCCTCTCCTCCTCCTTCCCCACTTTTACCTCCGCTGTCTAACTTCCATTATTCCTTGTCATACCCAGATTGTTCAAAAGGGGGAATGAGGAAAATAATAGTTTGATCAGTTTGATCAATCTGTATACATGACAAAGCCACGCAGAACCTGTCTTGTCTATAAGTGCAACTCTTGTTTCTCCTAAAGAACAAAAACTACAAGTGACCAACTGAGAACTTAAAGAATGTGGTAAATCATCCAAGCAAATGTTGTAAGATGTAACGGTTTGAAATTTTTCAAAAAAGTCATGAAAAGGCCCCATTTTTGGGATAACCGGGAAGGGGCAGGTGTCCTAGGACGTTTTCCCCACTCCCTTGCCGGGGAAAAAAAAGATTTTTACTAACTTTAATTATACCCTTTTTCACACAAGAAACCATATAGAAAAATTTCCACAAGTCCCAATTTTTAAACAGGTCCGTTTTTTGAACCCCACATTGATTTTGGGAAAAGACAAAAACTTCCCAAAAACCTGTAGGGAAAAAAGGGAAAGAAATTTGAGAAGGGCAGTTCAAGGAAAAATTTTGATACTACAGCCAAAGTATTTTTTAAAATTCTGATTTGTTGATCTTTACAGGGGAAAAAGAAAAACAAAAATAAAATTTTAAAAAAAAGTTAGTCCGAAATTTTGATTTTCCGATAGAAAAGACTTGGAAAGAGTTTACAAAAGATAAGGAAAATTGAAATAAGATTTTGACCACCAATCCCATGGGCAAGATGATGGCAATGTGAAGAGGTTTGTTTCAAATGGGGGATTGGTCAGAAAAATTTTGAGTTCAGAATTAATGGAGAGATGCAAAAATTCCCCAAAAGGGAATTGAGACCGGGGAACAAAACACAAGCTTTTTGGGGCATTTTTTCCCGACAAGAGAAAAACAAAGAGGTTGACTTACCTCATACCCCGTAAATCCCCCTGTATTTTAAAATTTTTTTAAAACATCTATTATCATTTATCTTTTGGGGGCAAAAAGGCAGTTGGGGGTCGTTTATGTATTTCGGTTTCGATCACAAAATTTTAAAATTTTTATATTTTATTCATGGTTGTCCTTTCCCCCTGGGCCCCCACAGGGGTTAAAAGGAAACATTTCAAATATAAGCACTAGAGTATCGCTTTTGACATTAAAAAATGTACTTTTATATTTTTTTGATTCTTTTAGAGATGTAGTCTCGGGGCCTCAAAGGAAAAAAGAAATTTTTATAACAATTGAGAATTCGGATTTAAAATTTAAATTTAAATGCCCTACTTTCAAATATCTGGGAGTTATTGTGTTTTTTTTCACTTGTCTTTTAAAAAATTATTACATTTTTTGAATACCCCCAAAAAAGGGCACCTTATGATAATTCAGACTTTTTGTTTTCCCGTCGGGTAATATTGTTTTTTAATAGAAAATAGATAGATGATAGATAGATGAAGAAGAAGATGATAGATGATAGGGAGATATTTTTTAAAAAAGTATTTATTTTCAACTCCAAAATTTTTTAATTGGGCTTTTTACGTGTTCCTTTTTTTGTAAAATTTTGACGAAGACTCTTTTTTTTTTTTTCTTTTTTTGGGGAATCCGCTTCTTCTTTTCATCAGCAAATTAAAACAGCAGCGCAGCCAGGGAGTTTTTTTAGCTATCACGGGAGAGGAGAGTTAAAACCCTTTGAAGTAGTAATTCCTGATCTTTTGGCTGGGGACGATGGTCACGATAATCGTCCGAGCCACTGCCACTGAAACGATTGGGGTCCCAGACTGCAGAGTGCTTGCTAAGGAAAAAGGGGTTTTGGGGCCCCGGTGAACCCGGCCGGTAGTTAAAGATTTAAAGGAAAAGGAGCTGCGGTTTACAGTTTATGCTGACAGTTTCTCCTGGTGGGAGACTTTTAGGGGACTGCGTTATATTCCCCGGACCCGGGTAAAGAGAATAAAAAGAATATAAAAACAATTTAAATTTTTTTTTTTAAGATATAAATACAATCCCGTTTTATCAGTAGAATCTAAAAGGGGGTAATTTATTTATTTTAATCATTTAAACAAAAAAAAGAAAGTACCGACAGAAGTGGAACCCCACTGTCAGAGAAGGTTAACTGACTTGATCCCCGGATTACCTTTATGTCTCAAGGCTTTTAGGAGAAATAAACCTGAATGGGGGAAAAAAAAAGGGAAAAGAATGAGGGGGGTTCACAAGAACGAGACCAAACGGCACCTTTTAAGAAAAGAGATTGGTTTTAGGGGGGTGACCAAGAGCCCAAAGATGACTTAAAAAGTGCTTCCAAAAGTCCTCTTGGTGGAGGGAAAAAAAAAA